>NW_024056351.1:0-68138 GCF_013401445.1 Tripterygium wilfordii | reverse complement strand
AACTTCTTAGACTTCTAAGAACACTCAAATAGAGTATAACGGTTCCACTTTGATGCCTTTGGATTTGCTCTACTCTCTCCAAACTCCGAGGAGCTTTCAACGTTTTTGTGCATTAAAGAACATAACTTGATCTATTGGTATCTTTTGGTTGATGAAACGTTCGTACGAACGCTACACTAACTTCTTAGACTTCTAAGAACAATAAATAGAGTTATACCGTCGACTTGATGCCTTTGAATTTGCTCTACTCTCTCCATGGCTGGAGCTTTTAATGTTTTTGTGCATTAAAGAACATAACTTGGTCTATTGCTATCTTTTGGTATGAAACATTGTACAAAAGCTACACTCACTTCTTAGACATCTAAGAACACTTAATAGAGTATAACGGTCCACTTTGATGCCTTTGATTTGCTCTACTCTCTCCAAAGAGGAGCTTTCAACGTTTTTGTGCATTAAAGAACATAACTTGATCTATTGGTATCTTTTGGTTATGAAACATTGTACGAAAGCTACACTAACTTCTTAGACTTCCAAGAACACTTAATAGAGTATAACGGTCCACTTTGATGCCTTCGATTTGCTCTACTCTCTCAATGGAGGAGCTTTTAATGTTTTTGTGCATTAAAGAACATAACATGGTCTATTGGTATCTTTTGGTTATGAAACGTTGTACGAAAGCTACACTAACTTCTTAGACATCTAAGAACACTCAATAGAGTATAACGGTCCACTTTGATGCCTTTGATTTGCTCTACTCTCTCCAAAGAGGAGCTTTCAACATTTTTGTGCATTAAAGAACATAACTTGATCTATTGGTATCTTTTGGTGATGAAACGTTGTACGAACGCTACACTAACTTCTTAGACTTCTAAGAACAATAAATAGAGTATAACGGTCGACTTTGATGCCTTTGATTTGCTCTACTCTCTCCATAGAGGAGCTTTTAATGTTTTTGTGCATTAAAGAACATAACTTGGTCTATTGCTATCTTTTGGTTATGAAACGTTGTAGAAAAGCTACACTCACTTCTTAGACTTCTAAGAACACTTAATAGAGTATAACGGTCCACTTTGATGCCTATGATTTGCTCTACTCTCTCCATGGAGGAGCTTTTAATGTTTTTGTGCATGAAAGAACATAACATGGTCTATTGGTATCTTTTGGTTATGAAACGTTGTGCGAAAGCTACACTAACTTCTTAGACTTCTAAGAACACTTAATAGAGTATAACGGTCCACTTTGATGCCTTTGACTTGCCCTACTCTCTCCATAGAGGAGCTTTAAATGTTTTTGTGCATTAAAGAACAAAACTTGGTCTATTGTATCTTTTCATTATGAAACGTTGTACAAAAGCTACACTAACTTCTTAGACTTCTAAGATCACTTAATAGAGTATAACGGTCCACTTTGATGCTTTTGATTTGCTCTACTCTCTCCATAGAGGAGCTTTTAATGTTTTTGTGCATTAAAGAACATAACTTGGTCTATTGGTATCTTTTGGTTATGAAACGTTGTACGAAAGCTACACTAACTTCTTAGACTTCTAAGAACACTTAATAGAGTATAACAACCACTTTGATGCCTTTGATTTGCTCTACTCTCTCCATAGAGCAGCTTTTAACGTTTTTGTGCATTGAAGAACGTAACTTGGTCTATTGGTATCTTTTGGTTATGAAACGTTGTACGAAAGCTACGCTAACTTCTTAGACTTCTAAGAACAATAAATAGAGTATACGGTCCACTTTGATGCCTTTTGATTTCCCCTACTCTCTCCATAGAGGAGCTTTTAATGTTTTTGTGCATTAAAGAACATAACTTGGTCTATTGGTATCTTTTAGTTACGAAACGTTGTACGAAAGCTACACTAACATCTTACCTGCTAAGAACACTAAATAGAGTATAACGGTCCACTTTGATGCCTTTGATTTGCTCTACTCTCTCCATATAGGAGCTTTTAACGTTTTTGTGCATTAAAGAACATAACTTGGTCTATTGGTATATTTTGGTTATGAAACGTTGTGCGAAAGCTACACTAACTTCTTAGACATCTAAGAACACTCAATAGAGTATAACGGTCCACTTTGATGCCTTTGATTTGCTCTACTCTCTCCAAAGAGGAGCTTTCAACGTTTTTGTGCATTAAAGAACATAACTTGATCTATTGGTATCTTTTGGTGATGAAACGTTGTACGAACGCTACACTAACTTCTTAGACTTCTAAGAACAATAAATAGAGTATAACGGTCGACTTTGATGCCTTTGATTTGCTCTACTCTCTCCATGGAGGAGCTTTTAATGTTTTTGTGCATTAAAGAACATAACTTGGTCTATTGCTATCTTTTGGTTATGAAACATTGTACAAAAGCTACACTCACTTCTTAGACATCTAAGAACACTCAATAGAGTATAACGGTCCACTTTGATGCCTTTGATTTGCTCTACTCTCTCCAAAGAGGAGCTTTCAACGTTTTTGTGCATTAAAGAACATAACTTGATCTATTGGTATCTTTTGGTTATGAAACATTGTACGAAAGCTACACTAACTTCTTGGACTTCCAAGAACACTTAATAGAGTATAACGGTCCACTTTGATGCCTTCGATTTGCTCTACTCTCTCAATGGAGGAGCTTTTAATGTTTTTGTGCATTAAAGAACATAACATGGTCTATTGGTATCTTTTGGTTATGAAACGTTGTACGAAAGCTACACTAACTTCTTAGACTTCCAAGAACACTTAATGGAGTATAACGGTCCACTTTGATGCCTTTGACTTGCCCTACTCTCTCCATAGAGGAGCTTTAAATGTTTTTGTGCATTAAAGAACATAACTTGGTCTATTGTATCTTTTCGTTATGAAACGTTGTACAAAAGCTACACTAACTTCTTAGACTTCTAAGATCACTTAATAGAGTATAACGGTCCACTTTGATGCTTTTGATTTGCTCTACTCTCTCCATAGAGGAGCTTTTAATGTTTTTGTGCATTAAAGAACATAACTTGGTCTATTGGTATCTTTTGGTTATGAAACGTTGTACGAAAGCTACACTAACTTCTTAGACTTCTAAGAACACTTAATAGAGTATAACAACCACTTTGATGCCTTTGATTTGCTCTACTCTCTCCATAGAGCAGCTTTTAACGTTTTTGTGCATTGAAGAACGTAACTTGGTCTATTGGTATCTTTTGGTTATGAAACGTTGTACGAAAGCTACGCTAACTTCTTAGACTTCTAAGAACAATAAATAGAGTATACCGGTCCACTTTGATGCCTTTTGATTTCCCCTACTCTCTCCATAGAGGAGCTTTTAACTTTTTTGTGCATTAAAGAACATAACTTGGTCTATTGGTATCTTTTAGTTACGAAACGTTGTACGAAAGCTACACTAACAGCTTACACTGCTAAGAACACTAAATAGAGTATAACGGTCCACTTTGATGCCTTTGATTTGCTCTACTCTCTCCATAGAGGAGCTTTTAACGTTTTTGTGCATTAAAGAACATAACTTGGTCTATTGGTATATTTTGGTTATGAAACGTTGTACGAAAGCTACACTAACTTCTTAGACATCTAAGAACACTCAATAGAGTATAACGGTCCACTTTGATGCCTTTGATTTGCTCTACTCTCTCCAAAGAGGAGCTTTCAACGTTTTTGTGCATTAAAGAACATAACTTGATCTATTGGTATCTTTTGGTGATGAAACGTTGTACGAACGCTACACTAACTTCTTAGACTTCTAAGAACAATAAATAGAGTATAACGGTCGACTTTGATGCCTTTGATTTGCTCTACTCTCTCCATAGAGGAGCTTTTAATGTTTTTGTGCATTAAAGAACATAACTTGGTCTATTGCTATCTTTTGGTTATGAAACGTTGTACAAAAGCTACACTCACTTCTTAGACTTCTAAGAACACTTAATAGAGTATAACGGTCCACTTTGATGCCTTTGATTTGCTCTACTCTCTCCATAGAAGTGCTTTTAACGTTTTTGTGCATTAAAGAACATAACTTGGTCTATTGGTATCTTTTTGTTAGGAAACGTTGTACGAAAGCTACAGTAACTTCCTACACTGCTAAGAACACTAAATAGAGTACAACGGTCCACTTTGATGCCTTGGAATTACTCAAATCTCTCCATAGAGGAGCTTTTAACGTTTTTGTGTATTAAAGAACATAACTTGGTCTATTGGTATCTTTTGGTAATGAAACGTTGTACGAAAGCTACACTAAATTCTGAGACTTCTAAGAACACTTAATAGAGTATAACGGTCCACTTTGATGCCTTTGATTTGCACTACTCTTTCCATAGAAGAGCTTTTAACGGTTTTGTGCATTAAAGAACATAACTTGGTCTATTGGTATCTTTTGGTTATGAAACGTTGTACGAAAGCTACACTAACTTCTTAGACTTCTAAGAACACTTAATAGAGTATATTGGTCCACTTTGATGCCTTTGATTTGCTCTACTCTCTCCATGGAGGAGGTTTTAATGTTTTTGTGCATTAAAGAACATAAAATGGTGTATTGGTATCATTTGGTTATGAAACGTTGTACGAAAGCTACACTAACTTCTTAGACTTCTAAGAACAATAAATAGAGTATACCGGTCCACTTTGATGCCTTGGAATTACTCAGCTCTCTCCATAGAGGAGCTTTTAACGTTTTTTTGCATTAAAGAACATAACTTGGTCTATTGGTATCTTTTGGTAATGAAACGTTGTACGAAAGCTACACTAACTTCTTAGACTTCTAAGAACACTTAATAGAGTATAACGGTCCACTTTGATGCCTTTGATTTGCTCTACTCTCTCCATAGAAGAGCTTTTAACTTTTTGTGCATTAATGAACATAACTTGGTCTATTGTTATCTTTTGGTTATTAAACGTTGTACGAAAGCTACACTAACTTCTTAGACTTCTAAGAATAATAAATAGAGTATACCGGTCCACTTTGATGCCTTTGATTTGCTCTACTCTCTCCATAGAGAAGCTTTTAACGTTTTTGTGCATTAAAGAACATAACTTGGTCTATTGGTATCTTTTGGTTACGAAACGTTGTACGAAAGCTACACTAATAGCTTACACTGCTAAGAACACTAAATAGAGTACAACGGTCTACTTTGATGCCTTGGAATTACTCAGCTCTCTCCATAGATGAGCTTTTAACGTTTTTGTGCATTAAAGTACATAACTTGGTCTATTGGTATCTTTTGGTTATGAAACGTTGTACGAAAGCTACACTAACTTCTTAGACTTCTAAGAACAATAAATAGAGTATACCAGTCCACTTTGATGCCTTTGATTTCCCCTACTCTCTCCATAGAGGAGCTTTTAACGTTTTTGTGCATTAAAGAACATAACTTGGTCTATTGGTATCTTTTAGTTACGAAACGTTGTACGAAAGCTACACTAACCGCTTACACTGCTAAGAACACTAAATGGAGTACAACGGTCCAGTTTGATGCCTTGGAATTACTCAACTCTCTCAATGGAGGAGCTTTTAATGTTTTTGTGCATTAAAGAACATAACATGGTCTATTGGTATCTTTTGGTTATGAAACGTTGTACGAAAGCTACACTAACTTCTTAGACTTCTAAGAACACTTAATAGAGTATAACGGTCCACTTTGATGCCTTTGACTTGCCCTACTCTCTCCATGGAGGAGCTTTAAATGTTTTTGTGCATTAAAGAACATAACTTGGTCTATTGTATCTTTTGGTTATGAAACGTTGTACGAAAGCTACACTAACTTCTTAGACTTCTAAGAACACTTAATAGAGTATAACGGTCCACTTTGATGCCTTTGATTTGCTTTACTCTCTCCATAGAAGAGCTTTTAACTTTTTTGTGCATTAATGAACCTAACTTGGTCTATTGTTATCTTTTGGTCATTAAACGTTGTACGAAAGCTACACTAACTTCTTAGACTTCTAAGAATAATAAATAGAGTATACCGGTCCACTTAGATGCCTTTGATTTGCTCTACTCTCTCCATAGAGAAGCTTTTAACGTTTTTGTGCATTAAAGAACATAACTTGGTCTATTCGTATCTTTTGGTTACAAAACGTTGTACGAAAGCTACACTAATAGCTTACACTGCTAAGAACACTAAATAGAGTACAACGGTCCACTTTGATGCCTTGGAATTACTCAGCTCTCTCCATAGATGAGCTTTTAACGTTTTTGTGCATTAAAGTACATAACTTGGTCTATTGGTATCTTTTGGTTATGAAACGTTGTACGAAAGCTACACTAACTTCTTAGACTTCTAAGAACAATAAATAGAGTATACCAGTCCACTTTGATGCCTTTGATTTCCCCTACTCTCTCCATAGAGGAGCTTTTAACGTTTTTGTGCATTAAAGAACATAACTTGGTCTATTGGTATCTTTTAGTTGCGAAACGTTGTACGAAAGCCACACTAACCGCTTACACTGCTAAGAACACTAAATGGAGTACAACGGTCCAGTTTGATTCCTTGGAATTACTCAACTCTCTCCATAGAGGAGCTTTTAACATTTTTGTGCATTAAAGAACATAACTTGTTCTATTGGTATCTTTTGGTTACGAAACGTTGTACGAAAGCTACACTAATAGCTTACACCGCTAAGAACACTAAATAGAGTACAACGGTCCACTTTGATGCCTTGGAATTACTCAGCTCTCTCCATAGATGAGCTTTTAACGTTTTTGTGCATTAAAGTACATAACTTGGTCTATTGGTATCTTTTGGTTATGAAACGTTGTACAAAAGCCACACTAACTTCTTAGACTTCTAAGAACAATAAATACAGTATAACTGTCCACTTTGATGCCTTTGATTTGCTCTACTCTCTCCATAGAGGAGCTTTTAAGGTTTTTGTGCATTAAAGAACATAACTTGGTCTATTGGTATCTTTTGGTTATGAAACGTTGTACGAAAGCTACACTAACTTCTTAGACTTCTAAGAACACTTAATAGAGTATAACGATCCACTTTGATGCCTTTGATTTGCTCTACTCTCTCTATAGAGGAGCTTTTAACGTTTTTGTGCCTTAAAGAACATAACTTGGTCTATTGGTATCTTTTGGTTACGAAACATTGTACGAAAGCTACACTAATAGCTTACACTGCTAAGAACACTAAATAGAGTACAACGGTCCACTTTGATGCCTTGAAATTACTCAGCTCTCTCCATAGATGAGCTTTTAACGTTTTTGTGCATTAAAGAACATAACTTGGTCTATTGGTTTCTTTTGGTTATGAAACGTTGTACGAAAGCTACACTAACTTCTTAGACTTCTAAGAACACTTAATAGAGTATAACGGTCCACTTTGATGCCTTTGATTTGCTCTACTCTCTCCATAGAGGAGCTTTTAACGTTTTTGTGCATTAAAGAACATAACTTGGTCTATTGGTATCTTTTGGTTATGAAACGTTGTACGAAAGCTACACTAACTTCTTAGACTTCTAAGAACAATAAATAGAGTACAACGGTCCACTTTGATGCCTTGGAATTACTCAGCTCTCTCCATAGATGAGCTTTTAACGTTTTTGTGCATTAAAGTACATAACTTGGTCTATTGGTATCTTTTGGTTATGAAACGTTGTACGAAAGCTACACTAACTTCTTAGACTTCTAAGAACAATAAATAGAGTATACCAGTCCACTTTGATGCCTTTGATTTCCCCTACTCTCTCCATAGAGGAGCTTTTAACGTTTTTGTGCATTAAAGAACATAACTTGGTCTATTGGTATCTTTTAGTTACGAAACGTTGTACGAAAGCTACACTAACCGCTTACACTGCTAAGAACACTAAATGGAGTACAACGGTCCAGTTTGATGCCTTGGAATTACTCAACTCTCTCCATAGAGGAGCTTTTAACATTTTTGTGCATTAAAGAACATAACTTGGTCTATTGGTATCTTTTGGTTACGAAACGTTGTACGAAAGCTACACGAATAGCTTACACTTGTAAGAACACTAAATAGAGTACAACGGTCCACTTTGATGCCTTGGAATTACTCAGCTCTCTCCATAGATGAGCTTTTAACGTTTTTGTGCATTAAAGTACATAACTTGGTCTATTGGTATCTTTTGGTTATGAAACGTTGTAGAAAGCTACACTAACTTCTTAGACTTCTAAGAACACTAAATGGAGTATACCGGTCGACTTTGATGCCTTTGATTTGCTCTACTCTCTCCATAGAAGAGCTTTTAACGTCTTTGCGCCTTAAAGAACATAACTTGGTCTATTGGTATCTTTTGGTTACGAAACGTTGTATGAAAGCTACACTAATAGCTTACACTGCTAAGAACACTAAATAGAGTACAACGGTCCACTTTGATGCCTTGGAATTACTCAGCTCTCTCCATAGATGAGCTTTTAACGTTTTTGTGCATTAAAGTACATAACTTGGTCTATTGGTATCTTTTGGTTATGAAACGTTGTACGAAAGCTACACTAACTTCTTAGACTTCTAAGAACAATAAATAGAGTATACCAGTCCACTTTGATGCCTTTGATTTCCCCTACTCTCTCCATAGAGGAGCTTTTAACGTTTTTGTGCATTAAAGAACATAACTTGGTCTATTGTTATCTTTTAGTTACGAAACGTTGTACGAAAGCTACACTAACAGCTTACACTGCTAAGAACACTAAATGGAGTACAACGGTCCAGTTTGATGCCTTGGAATTACTCAACTCTCTCCATAGAGGAGCTTTTAACGTTTTTGTGCATTAAAGAACATAACTTGGTCTATTGGTATCTTTTGGTTACGAAACGTTGTACGAAAGCTACACTAATAGCTTACACTGCTAAGAACACTAAATAGAGTACAACGGTCCACTTTGATGCCTTGGAATTACTCAGCTCTCTCCATAGATGAGCTTTTAACGTTTTTGTGCATTAAAGTACATAACTTGGTCTATTGGTATCTTTTGGTTATGAAACGTTGTAGAAAGCTACACTAACTTCTTAGACTTCTAAGAACACTAAATGGAGTATACCGGTCGACTTTGATGCCTTTGATTTGCTCTACTCTCTCCATAGAGGAGCTTTTAACGTTTTTGTGCCTTAAAGAACATAACTTGGTCTATTGGTATCTTTTGGTTACGAAACGTTGTACGAAAGCTACACTAATAGCTTACACTGCTAAGAACACTTAATATAGTATAACGGTCCACTTTGATGCCTTTGATTTGCTCTACTCTCTCCATAGAGGAGCTTTTAACGTTTTTGTGCATTAAAGAACATAACTTGGTCTATTGGTATCTTTTGGTTATGAAACGTTGTACGAAAGCTACACTAACTTCTTAGACTTCCAAGAACACTTAATAGAGTACAACGGTCCACTTTGATGCCTTGGAATTACTCAGCTCTCTCCATAGATGAGCTTTTAACGTTTTTGTGCATTAAAGAACATAACTTGGTCTATTGGTTTCTTTTGGTTATGAAACGTTGTACGAAAGCTACACTAACTTCTTAGACTTCTAAGAACACTTAATAGAGTATAACGGTCCACTTTAATGCCGTTGATTTGTTCTACTCTATCCATAGAGGAGCTTTTAACGTTTTTGTGCATTAAAGAACATAACTTGGTCTTTTGGTTTCTTTTGGTTATGAAACGTTGTACGAAAGCTACACTAACTTCTTAGACTTCTAAGAACACTTAATAGAGTATAACGGTCCACTTTGATGCCTTTGATTTGCTCTACTCTCTCCATAGAGGAGCTTTTAATGTTTTTGTGCATTAAAGAACATAACTTGGTCTATTGGTATCTTTTGGTTATGAAACGTTGTACGAAAGCTACACTAACTTCTTAGACTTCTAAGAACACTTAATAGAGTATAACAATCCACTTTGATGCCTTTGATTTGCTCTACTCTCTCCATAGAGCAGCTTTTAACGTTTTTGTGCATTGAAGAACGTAACTTGGTCTATTGGTATCTTTTGGTTATGAAACGTTGTACGAAAGCTACACTAACTTCTTAGACTTCCAAGAACACTTAATAGAGTACAACGGTCCACTTTGATGCCTTGGAATTACTCAGCTCTCTCCATAGATGAGCTTTTAACGTTTTTGTGCATTAAAGAATATAACTTGGTCTATTGGTTTCTTTTGGTTATGAAACGTTGTACGAAAGCTACACTAACTTCTTAGACTTCTAAGAACACTTAATAGAGTATAACGGTCCACTTTAATGCCGTTGATTTGTTCTACTCTATCCATAGAGGAGCTTTTAACGTTTTTGTGCATTAAAGAACATAACTTGGTCTTTTGGTTTCTTTTGGTTATGAAACGTTGTACGAAAGCTACACTAACTTCTTAGACTTCTAAGAACACTTAATAGAGTATAACGGTCCACTTTGATGCCTTTGATTTGCTCTACTCTCTCCATAGAGGAGCTTTTAATGTTTTTGTGCATTAAAGAACATAACTTGGTCTATTGGTATCTTTTGGTTATGAAACGTTGTACGAAAGCTACACTAACTTCTTAGACTTCTAAGAACACTTAATAGAGTATAACAATCCACTTTGATGCCTTTGATTTGCTCTACTCTCTCCATAGAGCAGCTTTTAACGTTTTTGTGCATTGAAGAACGTAACTTGGTCTATTGGTATCTTTTGGTTATGAAACGTTGTACGAAAGCTACACTAACTTCTTAGACTTCTAAAAACAATAAATAGAGTATACCGGTCCACTTTGATGCCTTTTGATTTCCCCTACTCTCTCCATAGAGGAGCTTTTAACTTTTTTGTGCATTAAAGAACATAACTTGGTCTATTGGTATATTTTGGTTATGAAACGTTGTACGAAAGCTACACTAACTTCTTAGACTTCTAAGAACACTTAATAGAGTATAACGGTCCACTGTGATGCCTTTGATTTGCTCTACTCTCTCCATAGAGAAGCTTTTAACGTTTTTGTGCCTTAAAGAACATAACTTGATCTATTGGTATCTTTTGGTTATGAAACGTTGTACGAAAGCCACACTAACTTCTTAGACTTCTAAGAACAATAAATAGAGAATAACTGTCGACTTTGATGCCTTTGATTGGCTGTACTCTCTCCATAGAGGAGCTTTTAAGGTTTTTGTGCATTAAAGAACATAACTTGGTCTATTGGTATCTTTTGGTTATGAAACGTTGTACGAAAGCTACACTAACTTCTTAGACTTCTAAGAACACTTAATAGAGTATAACGATCCACTTTGATGCCTTTGATTTGCTCTAATCTCTCCATAGAGGAGCTTTTAACGTTTTTGTACATTAAAGAACGTAACTTGGTCTTTTGGTATCTTTTGGTTATGAAACGTTGTACGAAAGCTACACTAACTTCTTAGACTTCCATGAACACTCAATAGAGTATAACGGTTCACTTTGATGCCTTTGATTTGCTCTACTCTCTCCATAGAGGAGCTTTTAACGTTTTTGTGCATTAAAGAACATAACTTGGTCTATTGGTATCTTTTGGTTATGAAACATTGTACGAAAGCTACACTAACTTCTTAGACTTCTAAGAACACTTAATAGAGTACAACGGTCCACTTTGATGCCTTTGATTTGCTCTACTCTCTCCATAGAGGAGCTTTTAACGTTTTTGTACATTAAAGAACATAACTTGGTCTATTGGTATCTTTTGGTTATGAAACGTTGTACGAAAGCCACACTAACTTCTTAGACTTCTAAGAACAATAAATAGAGTATAACTGTCCACTTTGATGCCTTTGATTTGCTGTACTCTCTCCATAGAGGAGCTTTTAACGTTTTTGTGCATTAAAGAACATAACTTGGTCTATTGGTATCTTTTGGTTATGAAACATTGTACGAAAGCTACACTAACTTCTTAGACTTCTAAGAACACTTAATAGAGTATAACGATCCACTTTGATGCCTTTGATTTGCTCTACTCTCTCCATAGAGGAGCTTTTAGCGTTTTTGTACATTAAAGAACATAACTTGGTCTATTGGTATCTTTTGGTTATGAAACGTTGTACGAAAGCTACACTAACTTCTTAGACTTCCATGAACGCTCAATAGAGTATAACGGTCCACTTTGATGCGTTTGATTTGCTCTACTCTCTCCATAGAGGAGCTTTTAACGTTTTTGTGCATTAAAGAACATAACTTGGTCTATTGGTATCTTTTGGTTATGAAACGTTGTACGAAAGCTACACTAACTTCTTAGACTTCTAAGAACACTTAATAGAGTACAACGGTCCACTTTGATGCCTTGGAATTACTCAGCTCTCTCCATAGATGAGCTTTTAACGTTTTTGTGCATTAAAGAACATAACTTGGTCTATTGGTTTCTTTTGGTTATGAAACGTTGTACGAAAGCTACACTAACTTCTTAGACTTCTAAGAACACTTAATAGAGTATAACGGTCCACTTTGATGCCTTTGATTTGTTCTACTCTATCCATAGTAGAGCTTTTAACGTTTTTGTGCATTAAAGAACATAACTTGGTCAATTGGTTTCTTTTGGTTATGAAACGTTGTACGAAAGCTACACTAACTTCTTAGACTTCCATGAACACTCAATAGAGTATAACGGTCCACTTTGATGCCTTTGATTTGCTCTACTCTCTCCATAGAGGAGCTTTTAACGTTTTTGTGCATTAAAGAACATAACTTGGTCTATTGGTATCTTTTGGTTATGAAACGTTGTACGAAAGCTACACTAACTTCTTAGACTTCTAAGAACACTTAATAGAGTACAACGGTCCACTTTGATGCCTTGGAATTACTCAGCTCTCTCCATAGGTGAGCTTTTAACGTTTTTGTGCATTAAAGAATATAACTTGGTCTATTGGTTTCTTTTGGTTATGAAACGTTGTACGAAAGCTACACTAACTTCTTAGACTTCTAAGAACACTTAATAGAGTATAACGGTCCACTTTAATGCCGTTGATTTGTTCTACTCTATCCATAGAGGAGCTTTTAACGTTTTTGTGCATTAAAGAACATAACTTGGTCTATTGGTTTCTTTTGGTTATGAAACGTTGTACGAAAGCTACACTAACTTCTTAGACTTCTAAGAACACTTAATAGAGTATAACGGTCCACTTTGATGCCTTTGATTTGCTCTACTCTCTCCATAGAGGAGCTTTTAATGTTTTTGTGCATTAAAGAACATAACTTGGTCTATTGGTATCTTTTGGTTATGAAACGTTGTACGAAAGCTACACTAACTTCTTAGACTTCAAAGAACACTTAATTGAGCATAACAATCCACTTTGATGCCTTTGATTTGCTCTACTCTCTCCATAGAGCAGCTTTTAACGTTTTTGTGCATTGAAGAACGTAACTTGGTCTATTGGTATCTTTTGGTTATGAAACGTTGTACGAAAGCTACACTAACTTCTTAGACTTCTAAAAACAATAAATAGAGTATACCGGTCCACTTTGATGCCTTTTGATTTCCCCTACTCTCTCCATAGAGGAGCTTTTAACTTTTTTGTGCATTAAAGAACATAACTTGGTCTATTGGTAGATTTTGGTTATGAAACGTTGTACGAAAGCTACACTAACTTCTTAGACTTCTAAGAACACTTAATATAGTATAACGGTCCACTGTGATGCCTTTGATTTGCTCTACTCTCTCCATAGAGAAGCTTTAACGTTTTTGTGCCTTAAAGAACATAACTTGATCTATTGGTATCTTTTGGTTATGAAACGTTGTACGAAAGCCACACTAACTTCTTAGACTTCTAAGAACAATAAATAGAGTATAACTGTCCACTTTGATGCCTTTGATTGGCTGTACTCTCTCCATAGAGGAGCTTTTAAGGTTTTTGTGCATTAAAGAACATAACTTGGTCTATTGGTATCTTTTGGTTATGAAACGTTGTACGAAAGCTACACTAACTTCTTAGACTTCTAAGAACACTTAATAGAGTATAACGATCCACTTTGATGCCTTTGATTTGCTCTAATCTCTCCATAGAGGAGTTTTTAACGTTTTTGTACATTAAAGAACGTAACTTGGTCTTTTGGTATCTTTTGGTTATGAAACGTTGTACGAAAGCTACACTAACTTCTTAGACTTCCATGAACACTCAATAGAGTATAACGGTCCACTTTGATGCCTTTGATTTGCTCTACTCTCTCCATAGAGGAGCTTTTAACGTTTTTGTGCATTAAAGAACATAACTTGGTCTATTGGTATCTTTTGGTTATGAAACGTTGTACGAAAGCTACACTAACTTCTTAGACTTCTAAGAACACTTAATATAGTACAACGGTCCACTTTGATGCCTTTGATTTGCTCTACTCTCTCCATAGAGGAGCTTTTAACGTTTTTGTACATTAAAGAACATAACTTGGTCTATTGGTATCTTTTGGTTATGAAACGTTGTACGAAAGCTACACTAACTTCTTAGACTTCCATGAACACTCAATAGAGTATAACGGTCCACTTTGATGCCTTTGATTTGCTCTACTCTCTCCATAGAGAAGCTTTTAACGTTTTTGTGCCTTAAAGAACATAACTTGATCTATTGGTATCATTTGGTTATGAAACGTTGTACGAAAGCCACACTAACTTCTTAGACTTCTAAGAACAATAAATAGAGTATAACTGTCCACTTTGATGCCTTTGATTTGCTGTACTCTCTCCATAGAGGAGCTTTTAAGGTTTTTGTGCATTAAAGAACATAACTTGGTCTATTGGTATCTTTTGGTTATGAAACATTGTACGAAAGCTACACTAACTTCTTAGACTTCTAAGAACACTTAATAGAGTATAACGATCCACTTTGATGCCTTTGATTTGCTCTACTCTCTCCATAGAGGAGCTTTTAACGTTTTTGTACATTAAAGAACATAACTTGGTCTATTGGTATCTTTTGGTTATGAAACGTTGTACGAAAGCTACACTAACTTCTTAGACTTCCATGAACACTCAATAGAGTATAACGGTCCACTTTGATGCCTTTGATTTGCTCTACTCTCTCCATAGAGGAGCTTTTAACGTTTTTGTACATTAAAGAACATAACTTGGTCTATTGGTATCTTTTGGTTATGAAACGTTGTACGAAAGCTACACTAACTTCTTAGACTTCCATGAACACTCAATAGAGTATAACGGTCCACTTTGATGCCTTTGATTTGCTCTACTCTCTCCATAGAGGAGCTTTTAACGTTTTTGTGCATTAAAGAACATAACTTGGTCTATTGGTATCTTTTGGTTATGAAACGTTGTACGAAAGCTACACTAACTTCTTAGACTTCTAAGAACACTTAATAGAGTACAACGGTCCACTTTGATGCCTTGGAATTACTCAGCTCTCTCCATAGATGAGCTTTTAACGTTTTTGTGCATTAAAGAACATAACTTGGTCTATTGGTTTCTTTTGGTTATGAAACGTTGTACGAAAACTACACTAACTTCTTAGACTTCTAAGAACACTTAATAGAGTATAACGGTCCACTTTGATGCCTTTGATTTGTTCTACTCTATCCATAGTAGAGCTTTTAACGTTTTTGTGCATTAAAGAACATAACTTGGTCAATTGGTTTCTTTTGGTTATGAAACGTTGTACGAAAGCTACACTAACTTCTTAGACTTCTAACAACACTTAATAGAGTATAACGGTCCATTTTGATGCCTTTGATTTGCTCTACTCTCTCCATAGAGGAGCTTTTAACGTTTTTGTGCATTAAAGAACATAACTTGGTCTATTGGTTTATTTTGGTTATGAAACGTTGTACGAAAGCTACACTAACTTCTTAGACTTCTAAGAACACTTAATAGAGTACAACGGTCCACTTTGATGCCTTTGATTTGCTCTACTCTCTCCATAGAGGAGCTTTTAACGTTTTTGTACATTAAAGAACATAACTTGGTCTATTGGTATCTTTTGGTTATGAAACGTTGTACGAAAGCTACACTAACTTCTTAGACTTCCATGAACACTCAATAGAGTATAACGGTCCACTTTGATGCCTTTGATTTGCTCCACTCTCTCCATAGAGAAGCTTTTAACGTTTTTGTGCCTTAAAGAACATAACTTGATCTATTGGTATCTTTTGGTTATGAAACGTTGTACGAAAGCCACACTAACTTCTTAGACTTCTAAGAACAATAAATAGAGTATAACTGTCCACTTTGATGCCTTTGATTTGCTGTACTCTCTCCATAGAGGAGCTTTTAAGGTTTTTGTGCATTAAAGAACATAACTTGGTCTATTGGTATCTTTTGGTTATGAAACGTTGTACGAAAGCTACACTAACTTCTTAGACTTCTAAGAACACTTAATAGAGTATAACGATCCACTTTGATGCCTTTAATTTGCTCTACTCTCTCCATAGAGGAGCTTTTAACGTTTTTGTACATTAAAGAACATAACTTGATCTAATGGTATCTTTTGGTTATGAAACGTTGTACGAAAGCCACACTAACTTCTTAGACTTCTAAGAACAATAAATAGAGTATAACTGTCCACTTTGATGCCTTTGATTGGCTGTACTCTCTCCATAGAGGAGCTTTTAAGGTTTTTGTGCATTAAAGAACATAACTTGGTCTATTGGTATCTTTTGGTTATGAAACGCTGTACGAAAGCTACACTAACTTCTTAGACTTCTAAGAACACTCAATAGAGTATAACGATCCACTTTGATGCCTTTGATTTGCTCTAATCTCTCCATAGAGGAGCTGTTAACGTTTTTGTACATTAAAGAACGTAACTTGGTCTTTTGGTATCTTTTGGTTATGAAACGTTGTACGAAAGCTACACTAACTTCTTAGACTTCCATGAACACTCAATGGAGTATAACGGTCCACTTTGACGCCTTTGATTTGCTCTACTCTCTCCATAGAGGAGCTTTTAACGTTTTTGTGCATTAAAGAACATAACTTGGTCTATTGGTATCTTTTGGTTATGAAACGTTGTACGAAAGCTACACTAACTTCTTAGACTTCTAAGAACACTTAATAGAGTACAACGGTCCACTTTGATGCCTTTGATTTGCTCTACTCTCTCCATAGAGGAGCTTTTAACGTTTTTGTACATTAAAGAACATAACTTGGTCTATTGGTATCTTTTGGTTATGAAACGTTGTACGAAAGCTACACTAACTTCTTAGACTTCCATGAACACTCAATAGAGTATAACGGTCCACTTTGATGCCTTTGATTTGCTCTACTCTCTCCATAGAGAAGCTTTTAACGTTTTTGTGCCTTAGAGAACATAACTTGATCTATTGGTATCTTTTGGTTATGAAACGTTGTACGAAAGCCACACTAACTTCTTAGACTTCTAAGAACAATAAATAGAGTATAACTGTCCACTTTGATGCCTTTGATTTGCTGTACTCTCTCCATAGAGGAGCTTTTAAGGTTTTTGTGCATTAAAGAACATAACTTGGTCTATTGGTATCTTTTGGTTATGAAACATTGTACGAAAGCTACACTAACTTCTTAGACTTCTAAGAACTCTTAATAGAGTATAACGATCCACTTTGATGCCTTTGATTTGCTCTACTCTCTCCATAGAGGAGCTTTTAACGTTTTTGTACATTAAAGAACATAACTTGGTCTATTGGTATCTTTTGGTTATGAAACGTTGTACGAAAGCTACACTAACTTCTTAGACTTCCATGAACACTCAATAGAGTATAACGGTCCACTTTGATGCCTTTGATTTGCTCTACTCTCTCCATAGAGGAGCTTTTAACGTTTTTGTGCATTAAAGAACATAACTTGGTCTATTGGTATCTTTTGGTTATGAAACGTTGTACGAAAGCTACACTAACTTCTTAGACTTCTAAGAACACTTAATAGAGTACAACGGTCCACTTTGATGCCTTGGAATTACTCAGCTCTCTCCATAGATGAGCTTTTAACGTTTTTGTGCATTAAAGAACATAACTTGGTCTATTGGTTTCTTTTGGTTATGAAACGTTGTACGAAAGCTACACTAACTTCTTAGACTTCTAAGAACACTTAATAGAGTATAACGGTCCACTTTGATGCCTTTGATTTGTTCTACTCTATCCATAGTAGAGCTTTTAACGTTTTTGGGCATTAAAGAACATAACTTGGTCAATTGGTTTCTTTTGGTTATGAAACGTTGTACGAAAGCTACACTAACTTCTTAGACTTCTAACAACACTTAATAGAGTATAACGGTCCACTTTGATGCCTTTGATTTGCTCTACTCTCTCCATAGAGGAGCTTTTAACGTTTTTGTGCATTAAAGAACATAACTTGGTCTATTGGTTTCTTTTGGTTATGAAACGTTGTACGAAAGCTACACTAACTTCTTAGACTTCTAAGAACACTTAATAGAGTACAACGGTCCACTTTGATGCCTTTGTTTTGCTCTACTCTCTCCATGGAGGAGCTTTTAACGTTTTTGTACATTAAAGAACATAACTTGGTCTATTGGTATCTTTTGGTTATGAAACGTTGTACGAAAGCTACACTAACTTCTTAGACTTCCATGAACACTCAGTAGAGTATAACGGTCCACTTTGATGCCTTTGATTTGCTCCACTCTCTCCATAGAGAAGCTTTTAACGTTTTTGTGCCTTAAAGAACATAACTTGATCTATTGGTATCTTTTGGTTATGAAACGTTGTACGAAAGCCACACTAACTTCTTAGACTTCTAAGAACAATAAATAGAGTATAACTATCCACTTTGATGCCTTTGATTTGCTGTACTCTCTCCATAGAGGAGCTTTTAAGGTTTTTGTGCATTAAAGAACATAACTTGGTCTATTGGTATCTTTTGGTTATGAAACGTTGTACGAAAGCTACACTAACTTCTTAGACTTCTAAGAACACTTAATAGAGTATAACGATCCACTTTGATGCCTTTAATTTGCTCTACTCTCTCCATAGAGGAGCTTTTAACGTTTTTGTACATTAAAGAACATAACTTGGTCTATTGGTATCTTTTGGTTATGAAACGTTGTACGAAAGCTACACTAACTTCTTAGACTTCCATGAACACTCAATAGAGTATAACGGTCCACTTTGATGCCTTTGATTTTCTCTACTCTCTCCATAGAGGAGCTTTTAACGTTTTTGTGCATTAAAGAACATAACTAGGTCATTTGGTATCTTTTGGTTATGAAACGTTGTACGAAAGCTACACTAACTTCTTAGACTTCTAAGAACACTTAATAGAGTACAACGGTCCACTTTGATGCCTTGGAATTACTCAGCTCTCTCCATAGATGAGCTTTTAACGTTTTTGTGCATTAAAGAACATAACTTGGTCTATTGGTTTCTTTTGGTTATGAAACGTTGTACGAAAGCTACACTAACTTCTTAGACTTCTAAGAACACTTAATAGAGTATAACGGTCCACTTTGATGCCTTTGATTTGCTCTACTCTATCCATAGTAGAGCTTTTAACGTTTTTGTGCATTAAAGAACATAACTTGGTCAATTGGTTTCTTTTGGTTATGAAACGTTGTACGAAAGCTACACTAACTTCTTAGACTTCTAACAACACTTAATAGAGTATAACGGTCCACTTTGATGCCTTTGATTTGCTCTACTCTCTCCATAGAGGAGCTTTTAACGTTTTTGTGCATTAAAGACCATAACTTGGTCTATTGGTTTCTTTTGGTTATGAAACGTTGTACGAAAGCTACACTAACTTCTTAGACTTCTAAGAACACTTAATAGAGTATAACGGTCCACTTTGATGCCTTTGATTTGCTCTACTCTCTCCATAGAGGAGCTTTTAACGTTTTTGTGCATAAAGAACATAACTTGGTCTATTGGTTTCTTTTGGTTATGAAACGTTGTACGAAAGCTACACTAACTTCTTAGACTTCTAAGAACACTTAATAGAGTATAACAATCCACTTTGATGCCTTTGATTTGCTCTACTCTCTCCATAGAGCAGCTTTTAACGTTTTTGTGCATTGAAGAACGTAACTTGGTCTATTGGTATCTTTTGGTTATGAAACGTTGTACGAAAGCTACACTAACTTCTTAGACTTCTAAGAACAATAAATAGAGTATACCGGTCCACTTTGATGCCTTTTGATTTCCCCTACTCTTTCCATGGAGGAGCTTTTAACTTTTTTGTGCATTCAAGAACATAACTTGGTCTATTGGTATATTTTGGTTATGAAACGTTGTACGAAAGCTACACTAACTTCTTGGACTTCTAAGAACACTCAATAGAGTATAACGGTCCACTTTGATGCCTTTGATTTGCTCTACTCTCTCCAAAGAGGAGCTTTTAACGTTTTTGTGCATTAAAGAACATAACTTGATGTATTGGTATCTTTTGGTGATGAAACGTTGTACGAAAGCTACACTAACTTTGTAGAATTCTAAGAACAATAAATAGAGTATAACGGTCCACTTTGATGCCTTTGATTTGCTCTACTCTCTCCATAGAGGAGCTTTTAACGTTTTTGTGCCTTAAAGAACATAACTTGTTCTATTGGTATATTTTGGTTATGAAACGTTGTACGAAAGCCACACTAACTTCTTAGACTTCTAAGAACAATAAATAGAGTATAACTGTCCACTTTGATGCCTTTGATTTGCTCTACTCTCTACATAGAGGAGCTTTTAAAGTTTTTGTGCATTAAAGAACATAACTTGGTCTATTGGTATCTTTTGGTTATGAAACGTTGTACGAAAGCTACACTAACTTCTTAGACTTCCAAGAACACTCAATAGAGTATAACGGTCCACTTTGATGCCTTTGATTTGCTCTACTCTCTCGATAGAGGAGCTTTTAACGTTTTTGTGCATTAAAGAACATAACTTGGTCTATTGGTATCTTTTGGTTATGAAATGTTGTACGAAAGCTACACTAACTTTGTAGACTTCTAAGAACAATAAATAGAGTATAACGGTCCACTTTGATGCCTTTGATTTGCTCTACTCTCTCCATGGAGGAGCTTTTAACGTTTTTGTGCCTTAAAGAACATAACTTGATCTATTGGTATATTTTGGTTATGAAACGTTGTACGAAAGCCACACTAACTTCTTAGACTTCTAAGAACAATAAATAGAGTATAACTGTCCACTTTGATGCCTTTGATTTGCTCTACTCTCTACATAGAGGAGCTTTTAAGGTTTTTGTGCATTAAAGACCATAACTTGGTCTATTGGTTTCTTTTGGTTATGAAACGTTGTACGAAAGCTACACTAACTTCTTGGACTTCTAAGAACACTCAATAGAGTATAACGGTCCACTTTGATGCCTTTGATTTGCTCTACTCTCTCCAAAGAGGAGCTTTTAACGTTTTTGTGCATTAAAGAACATAACTTGATGTATTGGTATCTTTTGGTGATGAAACGTTGTACGAAAGCTACACTAACTTTGTAGACTTCTAAGAACAATAAATAGAGTATAACGGTCCACTTTGTGTTATGATATGAGTTTTGATGATGAAGTGTGCATTCTATATGTTGATCAAAATATGTGTTCTATGTTTGCTATGCATTCTTAATTATATTCTGAACTTGTTTCTATCCTTTAATGCTTTAATTTGCAAGGCTAACAAAGATCAAGACATGAAGCTTTTAATCAAGCTTACAAGTCACTAAGTTTCAGGTTTCAGATTTCATTATGATTTGTCTTGTTGTTTTGGCCATTACTAATCTTACACAAGTTAGCATATCACAAGTTGTCATCCTATAAAGTCAAAGCTTGCTGAAATTCAATGAATGAGTACAGAAAAGAAAGATTAGCAGCTGATTTGAAATGGCAGCTAGCAAAGCATGCTGAAAATTAAATTATGAAGACTTTCCTAGCACCTACAAACATCACATGTTCAAGTTACTGCAAAAAGTTAAAGATGGCTGCAATTGTTGAAAAGAAAAGCAATGAAGTAGGTGAAAGAGATAAGAAGTCAAAGTTGGCTGTAAAAGAAGTTGGAATTATTGAAGAGATGAAGAAATAAATGGAGAAGACAAGAAGTGAAATATAGCTGCAAATGGGAGCTGAAATCTTTCAAGATCACAAAGCCTTAAAAGTCAAAAAGGTCTAGCTCCATGCAACGGTCATGTTTAGGAATTCTAGTGCATATAAATGCTTCTATATACTCCATAGAACAACACAGAACTTGATTCCAATTCTCTGAGAGTTTTACAAGCATTCAAGCCTTCATTCTTACTCAGAAAATACTCGAGCTTCATTGTACACTCCTTGATCATTATAGAGTCACTTTGTACACACAATTAAGAGTCTAAGTGCTGGTGGTTAGCTTACAAAATCACAAGAAAGTGAGGCTGGCACTTGGTAAGCCAAAACAGCCATTGTAAAGTGAAGTTGGCACTTTAAACAACAGCTGGTGTAAAGAGAGAGGCTTGGCTCTTCAACAAGCAAATCATAGTGGATTCAAACTCTCAAGGAGGAGCCTTGAGGAGTGGATGTAGGACTATACGTAGCCGAACCACTATAAATCTGTTTGCACTCTCTTACCCTACTCTTTACTTGTTTATTTGTGTGTGTGCTTGTTGTATTTAGTTCTAGTACTTGATTCCTACTTGAACTAACCTAGACCTCAAGCTTATATTCACTAATATCAAGTTTCTATAAGATTTAAAGTAATCTGAAATCAGTAGGTTTAAACTCAAATTTGACATATTTTTAAGGGTAAAACAATTCACCCCCCCCTCTTGTGTTACCTAGATTCTTTCAATTGGTATCGGAGCAAGGTTTTAAATTCTCATAAGAACTAACATTCTAGAGAATTAGATGGCTGAAGAGTTTGGAATGTCAATTAATAAACCACCATTCTTTAAAGGAAAAGACTATGCTTTTTGGAAAAATAGAATGGAGATTTTTCTACAATCAAATGACATTGAGTTATGGGAAATTGTAGCAAATGGACCATATAAACCAACAAAACAGATCAAGAAAGGTGAAGAAGAATCAGAGATTGATAAACCTAGAAGTGAATGGAGTGAAAATGACAAGAAGTTAGTGTCCTATAATGCAAAAGCTAAAAACATATTACACTGTGGACTAAGTAGACAAGAATATAATCATATTTCTACATGTGTAACAGCTAGAGATATATGGAAGAAATTAGAAGTTAAGCATGAAGGGACAAGTCAAGTTAAGGACTCTAAAATAAATATTCTTGTTCATAAGTATGAGTTGTTCAAAATGGAACCTCATGAGTCAATATCTGATATGTATGGAAGGCTTACTGGTTTAGTAAATGATTTAACTGCTCTTGGTAAAGTGTTTTCAGATGCAGATCAAGTTCAAAAGATCCTAAGATCTCTACCTAAAAAGTGGGATGCCAAGGTGACAGCAATTCAAGAATCAAAGAACTTGAAGACATTACCTCTTGAGGAACTCATTGGTTCCCTAATGACTCATGAGCTAAAATTGAAGGATAGAGAAGTAGAGGAAGAAGAGGACAACAAGAAAAGAACTACTGCACTTGCTGTACATAGTTCCCATGAAGATAGTGAAGATGATAGTGATGCTGATACAGCTTTGCTGGTTAAAAATTTCAAAAAATTTATGAAGTACAGGAAGAAGTTTCCTAACAGAAGCAAAAGAAATGAAAAAGGTAAAACAATTGATGAAGTTGTTTGCTTTAATTGTGGCAAAGCAGGACATGTTAAAAATGAATGTCCAAGGAGGAAAAGAGCACACTACATAGATAAGAAGAAAGAAGATAAGAAAGCACTTAAATCTACTTGGGATCTAGATTCTTCAGAGTCGGACCAATCTGATAATGAAGATATCAGGGCAAACTTTTGCCTAGTTGCTAAGGAAGAAGCTCATTCTTCTGCAGAGGTTAGTGAATCTGATTTGGACTCTGATTATGATGATATTTCTATTGATGAATTATTTAAATCTTTCCAGGAAATGTGCAATCAAAATGAAAAACTTATCTTTGTAAACAAGAACTTGAAAAAGGAAAATACTAGCTTGAAAGATAAAGAGAAAGCATGTCTAGAAGAAATAAGTAAATTACAAAGCAAGCTTAACAACTTAAACATAGAACTAGAGGAGCTGAAAAATTTTAAGGACATTACTATGCCTGATAATTCAGATTTGCTAGAAGAACTTAGATGTCTAAAAGAAAAGAACAAATGCTTAGAAGAGTCTTTTAAAAAATTTTATGCTAGTTCAGACAAGCTTGATAACATCCTATCTATGCAAAAACAATATCTAGATAAAACAGGGATAGGATACAATCCTACTAAATTGAAGGAAACATTATTAGAAAGAAGCAAATTTGATTTTAATGCCTCTACCAGCTCAGTAATTAAAAATTCCAGATTCAGGTCAAGAACTATAAATAAAAAAATTGTCCAAATTTGGGTTCCTAAAGGAACATATGTTGTTGATACTAACCACCAAGGACCCCACAAAGTGTGGGTACCTAAATAAACACAAATTTTCTGCAGGTTTGTCTAAAATCAAGCCTTAAAGCTTGTGAATGGTTTCTGGACAGCGGGTGTTCTAGACATATGACTGGAAATCCAAAATTGTTTTCGTCCTTCACAAAGAAAGAAGATGGAGGATATGTAACTTTTGGAGACAATGCAAAGGGTAAGATCCTAGGTATAGGGTCTATAGGTAATCTCTCTTTGGTTTGCATTGAAAATGTGCTCTTGGTAGATGGTTTATCTTACAATCTATTAAGTATTAGTCAATTAACAGATAGAGATCTTAATGTGTGTTTTTCTAAGAAAAAATGTCTTATAACAAGTGCTGAAAATGTCACAGCTTTAACTGGTTTCAGAAAAGGTAACGTTTATAAAATTGACTTGGAAATGTTACATGCAAGTTCTGTAAAATGCTTAGTTGCATCTGAATTAGTAATTGAAAATTGGCATAGAAGACTTGGACATATAGGTATGAGCACCTTAGCTAAATTGACTAAAAGAGGGCTAGTTAAAGGAGTTCCAAATCTGAATTTTGTCAATAATGGTGTCTGTGATACTTGCACAAGAGGCAAGCAAGTGAAAAGCTCTTTTAAACCTAAAGATGTAGTTTCTACTTCAAGGCCATTACAACTATTGCATTTGGACCTTTTTGGTCCTAGTAGAGTAAAAAGTCTTGGTGGAAAATCTTATGCTTTTGTTCTAGTTGATGACTATACAAGATTTACATGGGTTCTATTTTTAGCACATAAAAATGAGGCCTTAACTGAATTTTCAAAACTAGTAAAGAAATTGCAAAATGAAAAGAGTTGTTGCATATCTAGAATAAGAAGTGACCATGGAGGTGAGTTTGAGAACAATGAATTTGTAAAATATTGTGATGAACAAGGTATTTCACATAATTTTTCAGTTTCTAGAACACCACAGCAAAATGGTGTGGTGGAAAGGAAAAATAGAACTTTACAAGAAATTGGAAGAACTATGATGCTTGAAAACAATTCACCTAAGTATTTTTGGGCTGAAGCAATAAATACAGCTTGTTATGTCTCAAATAGGTTAACAATAAGACCTATTCTTAAGAAAACCCCTTATGAGTTGTGGAATGGAAGACCTCCTAGAGTTGATTATTTTAAAGTTTTTGGATGTAAATGTTTTATTCTAAATACCAAGGATAATCTAGACAAATTTGATTCCAAATCTGATTTAGGTATCTTTCTAGGCTACTCACTGGTTAGTAAAGCCTATAGGGTGTTTAATAAAAGAACTAAATGTGTTGAAGAAGCAATACATGTTAAATTTGATGAATTATCTACTCTAACACCTTCTTGTGAGAAAAATGTGGATATAGTAACAGAAATTGCAGAATTAACAAACAAGGAAAAAGCTGGTACAATTTCTCCAGAGAAGGAAGATGACTCTGAAGAGGAAGTTGACATTTTTGGAACTAAGAAACAAGAAGAGAAAAATGAGTATAAAACTCATGAAAGCACAACTTCAATACCAACCATAGTAGTGGATCCAAAGAAACCAAGGTACACAACATATCATTCACCAAAAGAAATAATTGGTGATGTACATGAAGGAATTCAGACCAGAAATTCCAGGTTATCATCTCTTAATGTTTTCAATTTTGTTGCACTCATTTCTAAGATTGAACCTAGGAATATAAGTGAAGCTATAGATGACAATGATTGGGTTATTGCCATGCAGGAAGAATTAGATCAATTTCAAAAATGTAATGTATGGGAACTAGTTCCAAAACCAGAAAATAAATCAATCATAGGTACTAGATGGATTTATAGAAATAAAATGGATGAAAGTGGTGTAGTTACAAGGAATAAAGCCAGGTTAGTTGCACAAGGTTATAATCAACAAGAAGGCATTGATTTTGGTGAAACCTATGCACCCGTAGCTAGAATGGAAGCCATAAGACTATTAATTGCATTTGCATGTTACAAAGGAATAAAATTATTTCAAATGGATGTTAAAAGTGCTTTCTTAAATGGAAAAATTAATGAAGAAGTGTATGTTAAACAACCACCAGGGTTTGAAGACTTGACACATCCAGATTATGTTTTCAAATTAAATAAAGCTCTTTATGGATTAAAACAAGCTCCTAGAGCCTGGTATGAGAAGCTGTCCAGCTTCTTAATTCAATGTGGTTTTAGCCGTGGGAAAATTGATAACACTTTGTTTATTAAGATTAAAGATCAAGATATACTACTAGTACAAATATATGTTGATGATGTGATTTTTGGAGCTACTAATGAGTGTATGTGCAAGGAATTTGCTGCAAGAATGCAGGGGGAGTTTGAGATGAGCATGATGGGTGAACTTACCTATTTTCTTGGCTTACAAGTGAAACAAACGCCTAAGGGAACACACATCAATCAAACCAAATACATAAAGGATCTTCAGATCAAATTTGGAATGGACAAAGCTAAACCTTCTCCAACTCCTATGGCAACTACAACTAAACTTGACATAGACTCAGAAGGCAATGAGGTAAATTCAAAACTCTATAGATCCATGATTGGATCTTTGCTATATTTAACTGCCAGTAGACCAGATATCATGTTTAGTGTATGTTTGTGTGCTAGATTTCAATCAAATCCTAAGGAATCACATCTAAAAGCTGTCAAAAGAATTTTTAGATACTTAAATGGTACCCCTACTTTAGGACTATGGTATTCTAGAGAATCAAACTTTGATTTGTTTGGTTTCTCTGATGCTGATTATGCAGGCAGCATGATTGATAGGAAAAGTACCTCTGGCACATGTCAATTTCTAGGAAGAATGTTAGTTTCCTGGTATTCTAAAAAGCAATACAGTGTGGCTCTATCAACCACAGAGGCAGAATATGTAGCTTTAGCGGGCTGTTGTAGTCAACTATTATGGATAAGACAACAACTAAGTGATTTTGGACTCACATATTCAAAAATCCCAATTATGTGTGATAACACAAGTTCAATCAATCTATCAAACAACCCTGTGCATCATTCCAAAGCCAAACACATAGATGTTAGGCACCATTTTATCAGGGACCATGTCATAAAGGGTAATGTTAGCATAGAATACATTGACACTACTCACCAACTTGCTGACATTTTTACAAAGCCCTTGAATTCTGAGAGATTTAAATTCTTAAGACATGAACTAGGATTAACTCAAACATCTTAGTTTCTACCATGCATCATTTCAGGGGGAGCATTCAATATTATTCTTTTTGATTATTCCAAAAAGGGGGAGAAACATTGACAAATTGACAAACATCAAGACTTAAATCTGATTTAAGTCATACATATTTTGTCATCATCAAAAAGGGGGAGAATGTTATGATATGAGTTTTGATGATGAAGTGTGCATTCTATATGTTGATCAAAATATGTGTTCTATGTTTGCTATGCATTCTTAATTATATTCTGAACTTGTTTCTATCCTTTAATGCTTTAATTTGCAAGGCTAACAAAGATCAAGACATGAAGCTTTTAATCAAGCTTACAAGTCACTAAGTTTCAGGTTTCAGATTTCATTATGATTTGTCTTGTTGTTTTGGCCATTACTAATCTTACACAAGTTAGCATATCACAAGTTGTCATCCTATAAAGTCAAAGCTTGCTGAAATTCAATGAATGAGTACAGAAAAGAAAGATTAGCAGCTGATTTGAAATGGCAGCTAGCAAAGCATGCTGAAAATTAAATTATGAAGACTTTCCTAGCACCTACAAACATCACATGTTCAAGTTACTGCAAAAAGTTAAAGATGGCTGCAATTGTTGAAAAGAAAAGCAATGAAGTAGGTGAAAGAGATAAGAAGTCAAAGTTGGCTGTAAAAGAAGTTGGAATTATTGAAGAGATGAAGAAATAAATGGAGAAGACAAGAAGTGAAATATAGCTGCAAATGGGAGCTGAAATCTTTCAAGATCACAAAGCCTTAAAAGTCAAAAAGGTCTAGCTCCATGCAACGGTCATGTTTAGGAATTCTAGTGCATATAAATGCTTCTATATACTCCATAGAACAACACAGAACTTGATTCCAATTCTCTGAGAGTTTTACAAGCATTCAAGCCTTCATTCTTACTCAGAAAATACTCGAGCTTCATTGTACACTCCTTGATCATTATAGAGTCACTTTGTACACACAATTAAGAGTCTAAGTGCTGGTGGTTAGCTTACAAAATCACAAGAAAGTGAGGCTGGCACTTGGTAAGCCAAAACAGCCATTGTAAAGTGAAGTTGGCACTTTAAACAACAGCTGGTGTAAAGAGAGAGGCTTGGCTCTTCAACAAGCAAATCATAGTGGATTCAAACTCTCAAGGAGGAGCCTTGAGGAGTGGATGTAGGACTATACGTAGCCGAACCACTATAAATCTGTTTGCACTCTCTTACCCTACTCTTTACTTGTTTATTTGTGTGTGTGCTTGTTGTATTTAGTTCTAGTACTTGATTCCTACTTGAACTAACCTAGACCTCAAGCTTATATTCACTAATATCAAGTTTCTATAAGATTTAAAGTAATCTGAAATCAGTAGGTTTAAACTCAAATTTGACATATTTTTAAGGGTAAAACAATTCACCCCCCCCTCTTGTGTTACCTAGATTCTTTCACTTTGATGCCTTTGATTTGCTCCACTCTCTCCATAGAGGAGCTTTTAACGTTTTTGTGCCTTAAAGAACATAACTTGATCTATTGGTATATTTTGGTTATGAAACGTTGTACGAAAGCCACACTAACTTCTTAGACTTCTAAGAACAATAAATTGAGTATAACTGTCCACTTTGATGCCTTTGATTTGCTCTACTCTCTACATAGAGGAGCTTTTAAGGTTTTTGTGCATTAAAGAACATAACTTGGTCTATTGGTATCTTTTGGTTATGAAACGTTGTACGAAAGCTACACTAACTTCTTAGACTTCTAAGAACACTTAATAGAGTATAACGGTCCACTTTGATGCCTTTGATTTGCTCTACTCTCTCCATAGAGGAGCTTTTAACGTTTTTGTGCATTAAAGAACATAACTTGGTCTATTGGTATCTTTTGGTTATGAAACGTTGTACGAAAGCTACACTAACTTCTTAGACTTCCAAGAACACTCAATAGAGTATAACGGTCCACTTTGATGCCTTTGATTTGCTCTACTCTCTCGATAGAGGAGCTTTTAACGTTTTTGTGCATTAAAGAACATAACTTGGTCTATTGGTATCTTTTGGTTATGAAACGTTGTACGAAAGCTACACTAACTTCTTAGACTTCTAAGAACACTTAATAGAGTACAACGGTCCACTTTGATGCCTTGGAATTACTCAGCTCTCTCCATAGATGAGTGACCGACACCAAAGTGTGTGTGTGTACTTACCCCAAGTGTAGGGTATCGTCAAGTAATAAACCGGTGAGTCCGGTATCGATCCACGAGGAAGCAATGCAAATTTGAAGTGAATGATATGCAAATGACTAGCTAACACTAATAAACACAATAAATATCATATAAAAGCAAGTAAAAGAAATGGGCCGAATGACTCGGTAGCATGAGCGATTTTGTAATCAAAGTGAGCACAAAGTGGATTTAAAACAATTAATTAAAAAACCTAGTCTCTAGTCCGTCCCGGTGGCTACTCGGTTCTCATACTCAAGGTATCATTGCAAACACACACAACCATACACAATGCATTGTGTGATACTATCAATCATGTATATGCAAAGAGAATTGGGATATAAGACTTTAATTCATACATGTAGGCCATCGGGTCTCTTAATCTACGATGAACGCAAAGGGATAAGCACCTCATATTATGGATTAATGTTCCCCCTTGGGGCTCGGCTTGGCTAACACCCTAGTTTCACACTCAAAGATCAATTAACCATAACTCTCCCATGCACATTCCTAAACTAACCCAAAACCCCATCATCAATACACATAATTAATAGCTATGCAATGAAAAACTCAATTAATTAAGGAAATCATGCAATGGGTTTAACAATTCTCAATCGAACACATTAGATGCAATCCCTAGACTAGACAATCCAAGAATACAATCAAATATGTCATTCCCATAGATCCAATCACACAACTATCACGAAATTAAAAGAGAGAAATCGAAGCTACGATTCTTTGAGCATACCTTGAGTAATCGAAACCTTGCACCCACCGTTCGGGATTAGAAACTAGAGAAGAGAACTACCCACTCATGATTGTTGCAATAAACATCCAATCTATTGTCATCTAAATCAGAGTTTATACAAAATCAAGAGAAAGCACCAAAAACAACAAAGAAAACTTAGAGAGAGAAACTAGATCTACACTACTCCTATGGTGGCTTCCCCTTGGAGAAGTCAATGAATAAATAGGAAGCCAACCAAATCTTAGGGTTTTCTTCTCTTTTTACAATAGAAAATACCTAACTACCCTTATAAAATCGTTTCCCATTGGTTACATACATGATTTACCCCAAATGCCCTTGAAATTTCGGTGCAGAAAATTGCAGATTCGCCGTAGGTGTCCGGACACTTCATGCGTCCAACTTTGTGAGCCTCTGTCTCAATTTGTGAAGAAAGTGTCCGGACGGGTGTCCGTACAGGTGTCCGTACACCTTGGGAAGTGTCCCGACACCTCACAGCAAAAAGTGCCCAAAAAGTGCTCCGACTTGCCCGAACAAGGTCCGATTCCTACAAAAACAAGGGGAAACATTTGTAAGTGTAAAATTAAGCTAAAATGCAATCAAATACATTAACTAAGTGCTAGAACATCCCAATTAAAGGATATTAGAACCTCAAAATAGAGGTCCAATCAATGAGCTTTTAACGTTTTTGTGCATTAAAGAACATAACTTGGTCTATTGGTATCTTTTGGTTATGAAACGTTGTACGAAAGCTACACTAACTTCTTAGACTTCCAAGAACACTCAATAGAGTATAACGGTCCACTTTGATGCCTTTGATTTGCTCTACTCTCTCCATAGAGGAGCTTTTAACGTTTTTGTGCCTTAAAGAACATAACTTGATCTATTGGTATCTTTTGGTTATGAAACGTTGTACGAAAGCCACACTAACTTCTTAGACTTCTAAGAACAATAAATAGAGTAGAGCACTTAATAGAGTATAACGATCCACTTTGATGCCTTTTATTTGCTCTACTCTCTCCATAGATGAGCTTTTAACGTTTTTGTACATTAAAGAACATAACTTGGTCTATTGGTATCTTTTGGTTATGAAACGTTATACGAAAGCTACACTAACTTCTTAGACTTCCAAGAACACTCAATAGAGTATAACGGTCCACTTTGATGCCTTTGATTTGCTCTACTCTCTCCATTGAGGAGCTTTTAACGTTTTTGTGCATTAAAGAACATAACTTGGTCTATTGGTTTCTTTTGGTTATGAAACGTTGTACGAAAGCTACACTAACTTCTTAGACTTCTAAGAACACTTAATAGAGTATAACAATCCACTTTGATGCCTTTGATTTGCTCTACTCTCTCCATAGAGCAGCTTTTAACGTTTTTGTGCATTGAAGAACGTAACTTGGTCTATTGGTATCTTTTGGTTATGAAACGTTGTACGAAAGCTACACTAACTTCTTAGACTTCTAAGAACAATAAATAGAGTATACCGGTCCACTTTGATGCCTTTTGATTTCCCCTACTCCCTCCATAGAGGAGCTTTTAACTTTTTTGTGCATTAAAGAACATAACTTGGTCTATTGGTATATTTTGGTTATGAAACGTTGTACGAAAGCTACACTAACTTCTTAGACTTCTAAGAACACTCAATAGAGTATAACGGTCCACTTTGATGCCTTTGATTTGCTCTACTCTCTCCAAAGAGGAGCTTTTAACGTTTTTGTGCATTAAAGAACATAACTTGATCTAGTGGTATCTTTTGGTGATGAAACGTTGTACGAAAGCGACACTAACTTCTTAGACTTCTAAGAACAATAAATAGAGTATAACGGTCCACTTTGATGCCTTTTGATTTCCCCTACTCTCTCCATAGAGGAGCTTTTAACGTTTTTGTGCATTAAAGAACATAACTTGGTCTATTGGTTTCTTTTGGTTATGAAACGTTGTACGAAAGCCACACTAACTTCTTAGACTTCTAAGAACAATAAATAGAGTATAACTGTCCACTTTGATGCCTTTGATTTGCTCTACTCTCTCCATAGAGGAGCTTTTAAGGTTTTTGTGCATTAAAGAACATAACTTGGTCTATTGGTATCTTTTGGTTATGAAACGTTGTACGAAAGCTACACTAACTTCTTAGACTTCTAAGAACACTTAATAGAGTATAACGGTCCACTTTGATGCCTTTGATTTGCTCTACTCTCTTCATAGAGGAGCTTTTAACGTTTTCGTGCATTAAAGAACATAACTTGGTCTATTGGTATCTTTTGGTTATGAAACGTTGTACGAAAGCTACACTAACTTCTTAGACTTCTAAGAACACTTAATAGAGTACAACGGTCCACTTTGATGCCTTGGAATTACTCAGCTCTCTCCATAGATGAGCTTTTAACGTTTTTGTGCATTAAAGAACATAACTTGGTCTATTGGTTTCTTTTGGTTACGAAACGTTGTACGAAAGCTACACTAACTTCTTAGACTTCTAAGAACACTTAATAGAGTATAACGGTCCACTTTGATGCCTTTGATTTGCTCTACTCTCTTCATAGAGGAGCTTTTAACGTTTTCGTGCATTAAAGAACATAACTTGGTCTATTGGTATCTTTTGGTTATGAAACGTTGTACGAAAGCTACACTAACTTCTTAGACTTCTAAGAACACTTAATAGAGTACAACGGTCCACTTTGATGCCTTGGAATTACTCAGCTCTCTCCATAGATGAGCTTTTAACGTTTTTGTGCATTAAAGAACATAACTTGGTCTATTGGTTTCTTTTGGTTACGAAACGTTGTACGAAAGCTACACTAACTTCTTAGACTTCTAAGAACACTTAATAGGGTATAACGGTCCACTTTGATGCCTTTGATTTGTTCTACTCTATCCATAGAGGAGCTTTTAACGTTTTTGTGCATTAAAGAACATAACTTGGTCTATTGGTTTCTTTTGGTTATGAAACGTTGTACGAAAGCTACACTAACTTCCTACACTTCTAAGAACACTTAATAGAGTATAACGGTCCACTTTGATGCCTTTGATTTGCTCTACTCTCTCCATAGAGGAGCTTTTAACGTTTTTGTGCATTAAAGAACATAATTTGGTCTATTGGTTTCTTTTGGTTATGAAACGTTGTACGAAAGCTACACTAACTTCTTAGACTTCTAAGAACACTTAATAGAGTATAACGGTCCACTTTGATGCCTTTGATTTGCTCTACTCTCTCCATAGAGGAGCTTTTAACGTTTTTGTGCATTGAAGAACATAACTTGGTCTATTGGTTTCTTTTGGTTATGAAACGTTGTACGAAAGCTACACTAACTTCTTAGACTTCTAAGAACACTTAATAGAGTATAACAATCCACTTTGATGCCTTTGATTTGCTCTACTCTCTCCATAGAGCAGCTTTTAACGTTTTTGTGCATTGAAGAACATAACTTGGTCTATTGGTATCTTTTGGTTATGAAACGTTGTACGAAAGCTACACTAACTTCTTAGACTTCTAAGAACACTTAATAGAGTATAACGGTCCACTTTGATGCCTTTGATTTGCTCTACTCTCTCCATAGAGGAGCTTTTAACGTTTTTGTGCCTTAAAGAACATAACTTGGTCTATTGGTATATTTTGGTTATGAAACGTTGTACGAAAGCCACACTAACTTCTTAGACTTCTAAGAACAATAAATAGAGTATAACTGTCCACTTTGATGCCTTTGATTTGCTCTACTCTCTACATAGAGGAGCTTTTAAGGTTTTTGTGCATTAAAGAACATAACTTGGTCTATTGGTATCTTTTGGTTATGAAACGTTGTAGGAAAGCTACACTAACTTCTTAGACTTCTAAGAACACTTAATAGAGTATAACGGTCCACTTTGATGCCTTTGATTTGCTCTACTCTCTCCATAGAGGAGCTTTTAACGTTTTTGTGCATTAAAGACCATAACTTGGTCTATTGGTTTCTTTTGGTTATGAAACGTTGTACGAAAGCTACACTAACTTCTTGGACTTCTAAGAACACTCAATAGAGTATAACGGTCCACTTTGATGCCTTTGATTTGCTCTACTCTCTCCAAAAAGGAGCTTTTAACGTTTTTGTGCATTAAAGAACATAACTTGATGTATTGGTATCTTTTGGTGATGAAACGTTGTACGAAAGCTACACTAACTTTGTAGACTTCTAAGAACAATAAATAGAGTATAACGGTCTACTTTGATGCCTTTGATTTGCTCTACTCTCTCCGTAGAGGAGCTTTTAACGTTTTTGTGCCTTAAAGAACATAACTTGATCTATTGGTATATTTTGGTTATGAAACGTTGTACGAAAGCCACACTAACTTCTTAGACTTCTAAGAACAATAAATAGAGTATAACTGTCCACTTTGATGCCTTTGATTTGCTCTACTCTCTACATAGAGGAGCTTTTAAGGTTTTTGTGCATTAAAGAACATAACTTGGTCTATTGGTATCTTTTGGTTATGAAACGTTGTACGAAAGCTACACTAACTTCTTAGACTTCTAAGAACACTTAATAGAGTATAACGGTCCACTTTGATGCCTTTGATTTGCTCTACTCTCTCCATAGAGGAGCTTTTAACGTTTTTGTGCATTAAAGAACATAACTTGGTCTATTGGTATCTTTTGGTTATGAAACGTTGTACGAAAGCTACACTAACTTCTTAGACTTCCAAGAACACTCAATAGAGTATAACGGTCCACTTTGATGCCTTTGATTTGCTCTACTCTCTCGATAGAGGAGCTTTTAACGTTTTTGTGCATTAAAGAACATAACTTGGTCTATTGGTATCTTTTGGTTATGAAACGTTGTACGAAAGCTACACTAACTTCTTAGACTTCTAAGAACACTTAATAGAGTACAACGGTCCACTTTGATGCCTTGGAATTACTCAGCTCTCTCCATAGATGAGTGACCGACACCAAAGTGTGTGTGTGTACTTACCCCAAGTGTAGGGTATCGTCAAGTAATAAACCGGTGAGTCCGGTATCGATCCACGAGGAAGCAATGCAAATTTGAAGTGAATGATATGCAAATGACTAGCTAACACTAATAAACACAATAAATATCATATAAAAGCAAGTAAAAGAAATGGGCCGAATGACTCGGTAGCATGAGCGATTTTGTAATCAAAGTGAGCACAAAGTGGATTTAAAACAATTAATTAAAAAACCTAGTCTCTAGTCCGTCCCGGTGGCTACTCGGTTCTCATACTCAAGGTATCATTGCAAACACACACAACCATACACAATGCATTGTGTGATACTATCAATCATGTATATGCAAAGAGAATTGGGATATAAGACTTTAATTCATACATGTAGGCCATCGGGTCTCTTAATCTACGATGAACGCAAAGGGATAAGCACCTCATATTATGGATTAATGTTCCCCCTTGGGGCTCGGCTTGGCTAACACCCTAGTTTCACACTCAAAGATCAATTAACCATAACTCTCCCATGCACATTCCTAAACTAACCCAAAACCCCATCATCAATACACATAATTAATAGCTATGCAATGAAAAACTCAATTAATTAAGGAAATCATGCAATGGGTTTAACAATTCTCAATCGAACACATTAGATGCAATCCCTAGACTAGACAATCCAAGAATACAATCAAATATGTCATTCCCATAGATCCAATCACACAACTATCACGAAATTAAAAGAGAGAAATCGAAGCTACGATTCTTTGAGCATACCTTGAGTAATCGAAACCTTGCACCCACCGTTCGGGATTAGAAACTAGAGAAGAGAACTACCCACTCATGATTGTTGCAATAAACATCCAATCTATTGTCATCTAAATCAGAGTTTATACAAAATCAAGAGAAAGCACCAAAAACAACAAAGAAAACTTAGAGAGAGAAACTAGATCTACACTACTCCTATGGTGGCTTCCCCTTGGAGAAGTCAATGAATAAATAGGAAGCCAACCAAATCTTAGGGTTTTCTTCTCTTTTTACAATAGAAAATACCTAACTACCCTTATAAAATCGTTTCCCATTGGTTACATACATGATTTACCCCAAATGCCCTTGAAATTTCGGTGCAGAAAATTGCAGATTCGCCGTAGGTGTCCGGACGTGTGTCCGGACACTTCATGCGTCCAACTTTGTGAGCCTCTGTCTCAATTTGTGAAGAAAGTGTCCGGACGGGTCCAGACAGGTGTCCGGACGGGTGTCCGTACAGGTGTCCGTACAGGTGTCCGGACACCTTGGGAAGTGTCCCGACACCTCACAGCAAAAAGTGCCCAAAAAGTGCTCCAACTTGCCCGAACAAGGTCCGATTCCTACAAAAACAAGGGGAAACATTTGTAAGTGTAAAATTAAGCTAAAATGCAATCAAATACATTAACTAAGTGCTAGAACATCCTAATTAAAGGATATTAGAACCTCAAAATAGAGGTCCAATCAATGAGCTTTTAACGTTTTTGTGCATTAAAGAACATAACTTGGTCTATTGGTATCTTTTGGTTATGAAACGTTGTACGAAAGCTACACTAACTTCTTAGACTTCCAAGAACACTCAATAGAGTATAACGGTCCACTTTGATGCCTTTGATTTGCTCTACTCTCTCCATAGAGGAGCTTTTAACGTTTTTGTGCCTTAAAGAACATAACTTGATCTATTGGTATCTTTTGGTTATGAAACGTTGTACGAAAGCCACACTAACTTCTTAGACTTCTAAGAACAATAAATAGAGTAGAGCACTTAATAGAGTATAACGATCCACTTTGATGCCTTTTATTTGCTCTACTCTCTCCATAGATGAGCTTTTAACGTTTTTGTACATTAAAGAACATAACTTGGTCTATTGGTATCTTTTGGTTATGAAACGTTATACGAAAGCTACACTAACTTCTTAGACTTCCAAGAACACTCAATAGAGTATAACGGTCCACTTTGATGCCTTTGATTTGCTCTACTCTCTCCATTGAGGAGCTTTTAACGTTTTTGTGCATTAAAGAACATAACTTGGTCTATTGGTTTCTTTTGGTTATGAAACGTTGTACGAAAGCTACACTAACTTCTTAGACTTCTAAGAACACTTAATAGAGTATAACAATCCACTTTAATGCCTTTGATTTGCTCTACTCTCTCCATAGAGCAGCTTTTAACGTTTTTGTGCATTGAAGAACGTAACTTGGTCTATTGGTATCTTTTGGTTATGAAACGTTGTACGAAAGCTACACTAACTTCTTAGACTTCTAAGAACAATAAATAGAGTATACCGGTCCACTTTGATGCCTTTTGATTTCCCCTACTCTCTCCATAGAGGAGCTTTTAACTTTTTTGTGCATTAAAGAACATAACTTGGTCTATTTGTATATTTTGGTTATGAAACGTTGTACGAAAGCTACACTAACTTCTTGGACTTCTAAGAACACTCAATAGAGTATAACGGTCCACTTTGATGCCTTTGATTTGCTCTACTCTCTCCAAAGAGGAGCTTTTAACGTTTTTGTGCATTAAAGAACATAACTTGATCTAGTGGTATCTTTTGGTGATGAAACGTTGTACGAAAGCGACACTAACTTCTTAGACTTCTAAGAACAATAAATAGAGTATAACGGTCCACTTTGATGCCTTTTGATTTCCCCTACTCTCTCCATAGAGGAGCTTTTAACGTTTTTGTGCATTAAAGAACATAACTTGGTCTATTGGTTTCTTTTGGTTATGAAACGTTGTACGAAAGCCACACTAACTTCTTAGACTTCTAAGAACAATAAATAGAGTATAACTGTCCACTTTGATGCCTTTGATTTGCTCTACTCTCTCCATAGAGGAGCTTTTAAGGTTTTTGTGCATTAAAGAACATAACTTGGTCTATTGGTATCTTTTGGTTATGAAACGTTGTACGAAAGCTACACTAACTTCTTAGACTTCTAAGAACACTTAATAGAGTATAACGGTCCACTTTGATGCCTTTGATTTGCTCTACTCTCTTCATAGAGGAGCTTTTAACGTTTTCGTGCATTAAAGAACATAACTTGGTCTATTGGTATCTTTTGGTTATGAAACGTTGTACGAAAGCTACACTAACTTCTTAGACTTCTAAGAACACTTAATAGAGTACAACGGTCCACTTTGATGCCTTGGAATTACTCAGCTCTCTCCATAGATGAGCTTTTAACGTTTTTGTGCATTAAAGAACATAACTTGGTCTATTGGTTTCTTTTGGTTACGAAACGTTGTACGAAAGCTACACTAACTTCTTAGACTTCTAAGAACACTTAATAGAGTATAACGGTCCACTTTGATGCCTTTGATTTGTTCTACTCTATCCATAGAGGAGCTTTTAAGGTTTTTGTGCATTAAAGAACATAACTTGGTCTATTGGTATCTTTTGGTTATGAAACGTTGTACGAAAGCTACACTAACTTCTTACACTTCTAAGAACACTTAATAGAGTATAACGGTCCACTTTGATGCCTTTGATTTGCTCTACTCTCTCCATAGAGGAGCTTTTAACGTTTTTGTGCATTAAAGAACATAATTTGGTCTATTGGTTTCTTTTGGTTATGAAACGTTGTACGAAAGCTACACTAACTTCTTAGACTTCTAAGAACACTTAATAGAGTATAACGGTCCACTTTGATGCCTTTGATTTGCTCTACTCTCTCCATAGAGGAGCTTTTAACGTTTTTGTGCATTAAAGAACATAACTTGGTCTATTGGTTTCTTTTGGTTATGAAACGTTGTACGAAAGCTACACTAACTTCTTAGACTTCTAAGAACACTTAATAGAGTATAACAATCCACTTTGATGCCTTTGATTTGCTCTACTCTCTCCATAGAGCAGCTTTTAACGTTTTTGTGCATTGAAGAACGTAACTTGGTCTATTGGTATCTTTTGGTTATGAAACGTTGTACGAAAGCTACACTAACTTCTTAGACTTCTAAGAACACTCAATAGAGTATAACGGTCCACTTTGATGCCTTTGATTTGCTCTACTCTCTCCAAAGAGGAGCTTTTAACGTTTTTGTGCATTAAAGAACATAACTTGATCTAGTGGTATCTTTTGGTGATGAAATGTTGTACGAAAGCGACACTAACTTCTTAGATTTCTAAGAACAATAAATAGAGTATAACGGTCCACTTTGATGCCTTTGATTTGCTCTACTCTCTCCATAGAGGAGCTTTTAACGTTTTTGTGCCTTAAAGAACATAACTTGATCTATTAGTATATTTTGGTTATGAAACGTTGTACGAAAGCCACACTAACTTCTTAGACTTCTAAGAACAATAAATAGAGTATAACTGTCCACTTTGATGCCTTTGATTTGCTCTACTCTCTCCATAGAGGAGCTTTTAAGGTTTTTCTGCATTAAAGAACATAACTTGGTCTATTGGTATCTTTTGGTTATGAAACGTTGTACGAAAGCTACACTAACTTCTTAGACTTCTAAGAACACTTAATAGAGTATAACGGTCCACTTTGATGCCTTTGATTTGCTCTACTCTCTTCATAGAGGAGCTTTTAACGTTTTCGTGCATTAAAGAACATAACTTGATCTAGTGGTATCTTTTGGTGATGAAACGTTGTACGAAAGCGACACTAACTTCTTAGACTTCTAAGAACAATAAATAGAGTATAACGGTCCACTTTGATGCCTTTTGATTTCCCCTACTCTCTCCATAGAGGAGCTTTTAACGTTTTTGTGCATTAAAGAACATAACTTGGTCTATTGGTTTCTTTTGGTTATGAAACGTTGTACGAAAGCCACACTAACTTCTTAGACTTCTAAGAACAATAAATAGAGTATAACTGTCCACTTTGATGCCTTTGATTTGCTCTACTCTCTCCATAGAGGAGCTTTTAAGGTTTTTGTGCATTAAAGAACATAACTTGGTCTATTGGTATCTTTTGGTTATAAACGTTGTACGAAAGCTACACTAACTTCTTAGACTTCTAAGAACACTTAATAGAGTATAACGGTCCACTTTGATGCCTTTGATTTGCTCTACTCTCTTCATAGAGGAGCTTTTAACGTTTTCGTGCATTAAAGAACATAACTTGGTCTATTGGTATCTTTTGGTTATGAAACGTTGTACGAAAGCTACACTAACTTCTTAGACTTCTAAGAACACTTAATAGAGTACAACGGTCCACTTTGATGCCTTGGAATTACTCAGCTCTCTCCATAGATGAGCTTTTAACGTTTTTGTGCATTAAAGAACATAACTTGGTCTATTGGTTTCTTTTGGTTACGAAACGTTGTACGAAAGCTACACTAACTTCTTAGACTTCTAAGAACACTTAATAGAGTATAACGGTCCACTTTGATGCCTTTGATTTGTTCTACTCTATCCATAGAGGAGCTTTTAACGTTTTTGTGCATTAAAGAACATAACTTGGTCTATTGGTTTCTTTTGGTTATGAAACGTTGTACGAAAGCTACACTAACTTCTTACACTTCTAAGAACACTTAATAGAGTATAACGGTCCACTTTGATGCCTTTGATTTGCTCTACTCTCTCCATAGAGGAGCTTTTAACGTTTTTGTGCATTAAAGAACATAATTTGGTCTATTGGTTTCTTTTGGTTATGAAACGTTGTACGAAAGCTACACTAACTTCTTAGACTTCTAAGAATACTTAATAGAGTATAACGGTCCACTTTGATGCCTTTGATTTGCTCTACTCTCTCCATAGAGGAGCTTTTAACGTTTTTGTGCATTGAAGAACATAACTTGGTCTATTGGTTTCTTTTGGTTATGAAACGTTGTACGAAAGCTACACTAACTTCTTAGACTTCTAAGAACACTTAATAGAGTATAACAGTCCACTTTGATGCCTTTGATTTGCTCTACTCTCTCCATAGAGCAGCTTTTAACGTTTTTGTGCATTGAAGAACGTAACTTGGTCTATTGGTATCTTTTGGTTATGAAACGTTGTACGAAAGCTACACTAACTTCTTAGACTTCTAAGAACACTCAATAGAGTATAACGGTCCACTTTGATGCCTTTGATTTGCTCTACTCTCTCCAAAGAGGAGCTTTTAACGTTTTTGTGCATTAAAGAACATAACTTGATCTAGTGGTATCTTTTGGTGATGAAATGTTGTACGAAAGCGACACTAACTTCTTAGACTTCTAAGAACAATAAATAGAGTATAACGGTCCACTTTGATGCCTTTGATTTGCTCTACTCTCTCCATAGAGGAGCTTTTAACGTTTTTGTGCCTTAAAGAACATAACTTGATCTATTAGTATATTTTGGTTATGAAACGTTGTACGAAAGCCACACTAACTTCTTAGACTTCTAAGAACAATAAATAGAGTATAACTGTCCACTTTGATGCCTTTGATTTGCTCTACTCTCTCCATAGAGGAGCTTTTAAGGTTTTTGTGCATTAAAGAACATAACTTGGTCTATTGGTATCTTTTGGTTATGAAACGTTGTACGAAAGCTACACTAACTTCTTAGACTTCTAAGAACACTTAATAGAGTATAACGGTCCACTTTGATGCCTTTGATTTGCTCTACTCTCTTCATAGAGGAGCTTTTAACGTTTTCGTGCATTAAAGAACATAACTTGGTCTATTGGTATCTTTTGGTTATGAAACGTTGTACGAAAGCTACACTAACTTCTTAGACTTCTAAGAACACTTAATAGAGTACAACGGTCCACTTTGATGCCTTGGAATTACTCAGCTCTCTCCATAGATGAGCTTTTAACGTTTTTGTGCATTAAAGAACATAACTTGGTCTATTGGTTTCTTTTGGTTACGAAACGTTGTACGAAAGCTACACTAACTTCTTAGACTTCTAAGAACACTTAATAGAGTATAACGGTCCACTTTGATGCATTTGATTTGTTCTACTCTATCCATAGAGGAGCTTTTAACGTTTTTGTGCATTAAAGAACATAACTTGGTCTATTGGTTTCTTTTGGTTATGAAACGTTGTACGAAAGCTACACTAACTTCATACACTTCTAAGAACACTTAATAGAGTATAACGGTCCACTTTGATGCCTTTGATTTGCTCTACTCTCTCCATAGAGGAGCTTTTAACGTTTTTGTGCATTAAAGAACATAACTTGGTATATTGGTTTCTTTTGGTTATGAAACGTTGTACGAAAGCTACACTAACTTCTTAGACTTCTAAGAACACTTAATAGAGTATAACGGTCCACTTTGATGCCTTTGATTTGCTCTACTCTCTCCATAGAGGAGCTTTTAACGTTTTTGTGCATTAATGAACATAACTTGGTCTATTGGTTTCTTTTGGTTATGAAACGTTGTACGAAAGCTACACTAACTTCTTAGACTTCTAAGAACACTTAATAGAGTATAACAGGTCCACTTTGATGCCTTTGATTTGCTCTACTCTCTCCATAGAGCAGCTTTTAACGTTTTTGTGCATTGAAGAACGTAACTTGGTCTATTGGTATCTTTTGGTTATGAAACGTTGTACGAAAGCTACACTAACTTTCTTAGACTTCTAAGAACAATAAATAGAGTATACCGGTCCACTTTGATGCCTTTTGATTTCCCCTATTCTCTCCATAGAGGAGCTTTTAACTTTTTTGTGCATTAAAGAACATAACTTGGTCTATTGGTATATTTTGGTTATGAAACGTTGTACGAAAGCTACACTAACTTCTTAGACTTCTAAGAACACTCAATAGAGTATAACGGTCCACTTTGATGCCTTTGATTTGCTCTACTCTCTCCAAAGAGGAGCTTTTAACGTTTTTGTGCATTAAAGAACATAACTTGATCTATTGGTATCTTTTGGTGATGAAACGTTGTACGAAAGCTACACTAACTTCTTAGACTTCTAAGAACAATAAATAGAGTATAACGGTCCACTTTGATGCCTTTGATTTGCTCTACTCTCTCCATAGAGGAGCTTTTAACGTTTTTGTGCCTTAAAGAACATAACTTGATCTATTGGTATCTTTTGGTTATGAAACGTTGTACGAAAGCTACACTAACTTCTTAGACTTCTAAGAACACTTAATAGAGTATAACGATCCACTTTGATGCCTTTGATTTACTCTACTCTTTCCATAGAGGAGCTTTTAACGTTTTTGTACATTAAAGAACATAACTTGGTCTATTGGTATCTTTTGGTTATGAAATGTTGTACGAAAGCTGCACTAACTTCTTAGACTTCCAAGAACACTCAATAGAGTATAACGGTCCACTTTGATGCCTTTGATTTGCTCTGCTCTCTCCATAGAGGAGCTTTTAACGTTTTTGTGCATTAAAGAACATAACTTGGTCTATTGGTATATTTTGGTTATGAAACGTTGTACGAAAGCTACACTAACTTCTTAGACTTCTAAGAACAATAAATAGAGTATAACGGTCCACTTTGATGCCTTTGATTTGCTCTACTCTCTCCATAGAGGAGCTTTTAATGTTTTTGTGCATTAAAGAACATAACTTGGTCTATTGCTATCTTTTGGTTATGAAACGTTGTACAAAAGCTACACTCACTTCTTAGACTTCTAAGAACACTTAATAGAGTCCACTTTGAGGCCTTTAATTTGCTCTACTCTCTCCATAGAAGAGCTTTTAACGTTTTTGTGCATTAAAGAACATAACTTGATGTATTGGTATCTTTTGGTTATGAAACGTTGTACGAAAGCTACACTAGCATCTTAGACTTCTAAGAACAATAAATAGAGTATACCGGTCCACTTTGATGCCTTTGATTTGCTATACTCTCTCCATAGAGAAGCTTTTAACGTTTTTGTGCATTAAAGAACATAACTTGGTTTATTAGTATCTTTTGGTTACGAAACGTTGTACGAAAGCTACACTAATAGCTTACACTGCTAAGAACACTAAATAGAGTACAACGGTCCACTTTGATGCCTTGGAATTACTCAGCTCTCTCCATAGAGGAGCTTTTAACGTTTTTGTGCATTAAAGAACATAACTTGGTCTATTGGTATCTTTTGGTAATGAAACGTTGTACGAAAGCTACACTAACTTCTTAGACTTCTAAGAACAATAAATAGAGTATAACGGTCCACTTTGATGCCTTTGATTTGCTCTACTCTCTCCATAGAAGAGCTTTTAACTTTTTGTGCATTAATGAACATAACTTGGTCTATTGTTACCTTTTGGTTATGAAACGTTGTACGAAAGCTACACTAACTTCTTAGACTTCTAAGAACAATAAATAGAGTATAACGGTCCACTTTGATGCCTTTGATTTGCTCTACTCTCTCCAAAGAGGAGCTTTTAACGTTTTTGTGCATTAAAGAACATAACTTGGTCTATTGGTTTCTTTTGGTTATGAAACGTTGTACGAAAGCTACACTGACTTCTTAGACTTCAAAGAACACTTAATAGAGTATAACAATCCACTTTGATGAATTTGATTTGCTCTACTCTCTCCATAGAGCAGCTTTTAACGTTTTTGTGCATTGAATAACGTAACTTGGTCTATTGGTATCTTTTGGTTATGAAACGTTGTACGAAAGCTACACTAACTTCTTAGACTTCTAAGAACAATAAATAGAGTATACCGGTCCACTTTGATGCCTTTTGATTTCCTCTATTCTCTCCATAGAGGAGCTTTTAACTTTTTTGTGCATTAAAGAACATAACTTGGTCTATTGGTATATTTTGGTTATGAAACGTTGTACGAAAGCTACACTAACTTCTTAGACTTCTAAGAACACTCAATAGAGTATAACGGTCCACTTTGATGCCTTTGATTTGCTCTACTCTCTCCATAGAGGAGCTTTTAACGTTTTTGTGCATTCAAGAACATAACTTGATCTATTGGTATCTTTTGGTGATGAAACGTTGTACGAAAGCTACACTAACTTCTTAGACTTCTAAGAACAATAAATAGAGTATAACGGTCCACTTTGATGCCTTTGACTTGCTCTACTCTCTCCATAGAGGAGCTTTTAACGTTTTTGTGCTTTAAAGAACATAACTTGATCTATTGGTATCTTTTGGTTATGAAACGTTGTACGAAAGCCACACTAACTTCTTAGACTTCTAAGAACAATAAATAGAGTATAACTGTCCACTTTGATGCCTTTGATTTGCTCTACTCTCTCCATAGAGGAGCTTTTAAGGTTTTTGTGCATTAAAGAACATAACTTGGTCTATTGGTATCTTTTGGTTATGAAACGTTGTACGAAGGCTACACTAACTTCTTAGACTTCTAAGAACACTTAATAGAGTATAACGATCCACTTTGATGTCTTTGATTTGCTCTACTCTTTCCATAGAGGAGCTTTTAACGTTTTTGTACATTAAAGAACATAACTTGGTCTATTGGTATCTTTTGGTTATGAAATGTTGTACGAAAGCTACACTAACTTCTTAGACTTCCAAGAACACTCAATAGAGTATAACGGTCCACTTTGATGCCTTTGATTTGCTCTGCTCTCTCCATAAAGGAGCTTTTAACGTTTTTGTGCATTAAAGAACATAACTTGGTCTATTGGTATATTTTGGTTATGAAACGTTGTACGAAAGCTACACTAACTTCTTAGACTTCTAAGAACAATAAATAGAGTATAACGGTCCACTTTGATGCCTTTGATTTGCTCTACTCTCTCCATAGAGGAGCTTTTAATGTTTTTGTGCATTAAAGAACATAACTTGGTCTATTGCTATCTTTTGGTTATGAAACGTTGTACAAAAGCTACACTAACTTCTTAGACTTCTAAGAACACTTAATAGAGTATAACGGTCCACTTTGATGCCTTTGATTTGCTCTACTCTCTCCATAGAAGAGCTTTTAACGTTTTTGTGCATTAAAGAACATAACTTGGTCTATTGGTATCTTTTGGTTATGAAACAGTTGTACGAAAGCTACACTAACTTCTTAGCACTGCTAAGAACACTAAATAGAGTACTAACGGTCCACTTTGATGCCTTTGAATTACTCAACTCTCTCCATAGAGGAGCTTTTAACGTTTTTGTGTATTAAAGAACATAACTTGGTCTATTGGTATCTTTTGGTATGAAACGTTGTACGAAAGCTACACTAACTTCTTAGACTTCTAAGAACACTTAATAGAGTATAACGGTCCACTTTGATGCCTTTGATTTGCTCTACTCTCTCCATAGAAGAGCTTTTAACGTTTTTGTGCATTAAAGAACATAACTTGGTCTATTGGTATCTTTTGGTTATGAAACGTTGTACGAAAGCTACACTAACTTCTTAGACTTCTAAGAACACTTAATAGAGTATAACGGTCTACTTTGATGCCTTTGATTTGCTCTACTCTCTCCCTAGAGGAGCTTTTAATGTTTTTGTGCATTAAAGAACATAACTTGGTGTATTGGTATCTTTTGGTTATGAAACGTTGTACGAAAGCTACACTAACATCTTAGACTTCTAAGAACAATAAATAGAGTATACCGGTCCACTTTGATGCCTTTGATTTGCTATACTCTCTCCATAGAGAAGCTTTTAACGTTTTTGTGCATTAAAGAACATAACTTTGTCTATTAGTATCTTTTGGTTACGAAACGTTGTACGAAAGCTACACTAATAGCTTACACTGCTAAGAACACTAAATAGAGTCCAACGGTCCACTTTGATGCCTTGGAATTACTCAGCTCTCTCCATAGAGGAGCTTTTAACGTTTTTGTGCATTAAAGAACATAACTTGGTCTATTGGTATCTTTTGGTTATGAAACGTTGTACGAAAGCTACACTAACTTCTTAGACTTCCAAGAACACTCAATAGAGTATAACGGTCCACTTTGATGCCTTTGATTTGCTCTGCTCTCTCCATAAAGGAGCTTTTAACGTTTTTGTGCATTAAAGAACATAACTTGGTCTATTGGTATATTTTGGTTATGAAACGTTGTACGAAAGCTACACTAACTTCTTAGACTTCTAAGAACAATAAATAGAGTATAACGGTCCACTTTGATGCCTTTGATTTGCTCTACTCTCTCCATAGAAGAGCTTTTAACGTTTTTGTGCATTAAAGAACATAACTTGGTCTATTGGTATCTTTTGGTTATGAAACATTGTACAAAAGCTACACTAACTTCTTACACTGCTAAGAACACTAAATAGAGTACAACGGTCCACTTTGATGCCTTGGAATTACTCAACTCTCTCCATAGAGGAGCTTTTAACGTTTTTGTGTATTAAAGAACATAACTTGGTCTATTGGTATCTTTTGGTAATGAAACGTTGTACGAAAGCTACACTAACTTCTTAGACTTCTAAGAACACTTAATAGAGTATAACGGTCCACTTTGATGCCTTTGATTTGCTCTACTCTCTCCATAGAAGAGCTTTTAACGTTTTTGTGCATTAAAGAACATAACTTGGTCTATTGGTATCTTTTGGTTATGAAACGTTGTACGAAAGCTACACTAACTTCTTAGACTTCTAAGAACACTTAATAGAGTATAACGGTCTACTTTGATGCCTTTGATTTGCTCTACTCTCTCCCTAGAGGAGCTTTTAATGTTTTTGTGCATTAAAGAACATAACTTGGTGTATTGGTATCTTTTGGTTATGAAACGTTGTACGAAAGCTACACTAACTATCTTAGACTTCTAAGAACACTAATAGAGTATACCGGTCCACTTTGATGCCTTTGATTTGCTATACTCTCTCCATAGAGAAGCTTTTAACGTTTTTGTGCATTAAAGAACATAACTTGGTCTATTGGTATCTTTTGGTTACTGAAACGTTGTACGAAAGCTACACTAACTTCTTACACTGCTAAGAACACTAAATAGAGTCCAACGGTCCACTTTGATGCCTTGGAATTACTCAGCTCTCTCCATAGAGGAGCTTTTAACGTTTTTGTGCATTAAAGAACATAACTTGGTCTATTGGTATCTTTTGGTTATGAAACGTTGTACGAAAGCTACACTAACTTCTTAGACTTCTAAGAACACTCAATAGAGTATAACGGTCCACTTTGATGCCTTTGATTTGCTCTAGCTCTCTCCATAGAAGGAGCTTTTAACGTTTTTGTGCATTAAAGAACATAACTTGGTCTATTGGTATATTTTGGTTATGAAACGTTGTACGAAAGCTACACTAACTTCTTAGACTTCTAAGAACAATAAATAGAGTATAACGGTCCACTTTGATGCCTTTGATTTGCTCTACTCTCTCCATAGAGGAGCTTTTAATGTTTTTGTGCATTAAAGAACATAACTTGGTCTATTGCTATCTTTTGGTTATGAAACGTTGTACAAAAGCTACACTCACTTCTTAGACTTCTAAGAACACTTAATAGAGTATAACGGTCCACTTTGATGCCTTTGATTTGCTCTACTCTCTCCATAGAAGAGCTTTTAACGTTTTTGTGCATTAAAGAACATAACTTGGTCTATTGGTATCTTTTGGTTATGAAACATTGTACAAAAGCTACACTAACTTCTTACACTGCTAAGAACACTAAATAGAGTACAACGGTCCACTTTGATGCCTTGGAATTACTCAACTCTCTCCATAGAGGAGCTTTTAACGTTTTTGTGCTATTAAAGAACATAACTTGGTCTATTGGTATCTTTTGGTATGAAACGTTGTACGAAAGCTACACTAACTTCTTAGACTTCTAAGAACACTTAATAGAGTATAACGGTCCACTTTGATGCCTTTGATTTGCTCTACTCTCTCCATAGAAGAGCTTTTAACGTTTTTGTGCATTAAAGAACATAACTTGGTCTATTGGTATCTTTTGGTTATGAAACGTTGTACGAAAGCTACACTAACTTCTTAGACTTCTAAGAACACTTAATAGAGTATAACGGTCCACTTTGATGCCTTTGATTTGCTCTACTCTCTCCATAGAGGAGCTTTTAATGTTTTTGTGCATTAAAGAACATAACTTGGTCTATTGGTATCTTTTGGTTATGAAACGTTGTACGAAAGCTACACTAACTATCTTAGACTTCTAAGAACACTAAATAGAGTACAACGGTCCACTTTGATGCCTTTGATTTGCTCTACTCTCTCCATAGAGAAGCTTTTAACGTTTTTGTGCATTAAAGAACATAACTTGGTCTATTGGTATCTTTTGGTTATGAAACGTTGTACGAAAGCTACACTAACTTCTTACACTGCTAAGAACACTAAATAGAGTACAACGGTCCACTTTGATGCCTTGGAATTACTCAGCTCTCTCCATAGAGAAGCTTTTAACGTTTTTGTGCATTAAAGAACATAACTTGGTCTATTGGTATCTTTTGGTAATGAAACGTTGTACGAAAGCTACACTAACTTCTTAGACTTCTAAGAACACTTAATAGAGTATAACGGTCCACTTTGATGCCTTTGATTTGCTCTACTCTCTCCATAGAAGAGCTTTTAACTTTTTGTGCATTAATGAACATAACTTGGTCTATTGTTATCTTTTGGTTATGAAACGTTGTACGAAAGCTACACTAACTTCTTAGACTTCTAAGAACAATAAATAGAGTATACCGGTCCACTTTGATGCCTTTGATTTGCTCTACTCTCTCCATAGAGAAGCTTTTAACGTTTTTGTGCATTAAAGAACATAACTTGGTCTATTGGTATCTTTTGGTTACGAAACGTTGTACGAAATCTACACTAATAGCTTACACTGCTAAGAACACTAAATAGAGTACAACGGTCCACTTTGATGCCTTGGAATTACTCAGCTCTCTCCATAGATGAGCTTTTAACGTTTTTGTGCATTAAAGTACATAACTTGGTCTATTGGTATCTTTTGGTTATGAAACGTTGTACGAAAGCCACACTAACTTCTTAGACTTCTAAGAACAATAAATACAGTATAACTGTCCACTTTGATGCCTTTGATTTGCTCTACTCTCTCCATAGAGGAGCTTTTAAGGTTTTTGTGCATTAAAGAACATAACTTGGTCTATTGGTATCTTTTGGTTATGAAACGTTGTACGAAAGCTACACTAACTTCTTAGACTTCTAAGAACACTTAATAGAGTATAACGATCCACTTTGATGCCTTTGATTTGCTCTACTCTCTCCATAGAGGAGCTTTTAACGTTTTTGTGCATTAAAGGACATAACTTGGTCTATTGGTATCTTTTGGTTATGAAACGTTGTACGAAAGCTACACTAACTTCTTAGACTTCTAAGAACAATAAATAGAGTATACCGGTCCACTTTGATGCCTTTTGATTTCCCCAACTCTCTCCATAGAAGAGCTTTTAACTTTTTTGTGCATTAAAAAACATAACTTGGTCTATTGGTATCTTTTAGTTACGAAACGTTGTACGAAAGCTACAGTAAGAGCTTACACTGCTAAGAACACTAAATAGAGTATACCGGTCCACTTTGATGCCTTCGATTTGCTCTACTCTCTCCATAGAGGAGCTTTTAACGTTTTTGTGCATTAAAGAACATAACTTGGTCTATTGGTATATTTTGGTTATGAAACGTTGTACGAAAGGTACACTAACTTCTTAGACTTCTAAGAACACTTAATAGAGTATAACGGTCCACTTTGATGCCTTTGATTTGCTCTACTCTCTCCAAAGAGGAGCTTTTAACGTTTTTGTGCATTAAAGAACATAACTTGGTCTATTGGTATCTTTTGGTTATGAAACGTTGTACGAAAGCTACACTAACTTCTTAGACTTCTAAGAACAATAAATAGAGTATACCGGTCCACTTTAATGCCTTTGATTTGCTCTACTCTCTCTATAGAGAAGCTTTTAACGTTTTTGTGCATTAAAGAACATAACTTGGTCTATTGGTATCTTTTGGTTATGAAACGTTGTACGAAAGCTACACTAATAGCTTACACTGCTAAGAACACTAAATAGAGTATAACGGTGCACTTTGATGCCTTTGATTTGCTCTACTCTCTCCATAGAGGAGCTTTTAACGTTTTTGTGCATTAAAGAACATAACTTGGTCTATTGGTATCTTTTGGTTATGAAACGTTGTACGAAAGCTACACTAACTTCTTAGACTTCTAAGAACACTTAATAGAGTATAACGGTCCACTTTGATGCCTTTGATTTGCTACTACTCTCTCCATAGAGGAGCTTTTAACGTTTTTGTGCATTAAAGAACATAACTTGGTCTATTGGTATCTTTTGCTTATGAAACGTTGTACGAAAGCTACACTAAGATCTTAGACTTCTAAGAACACTAATAGAGTATAACGGTCCACTTTGATGCCTTTGATTTGCCTCTACTCTCTCCATAGAGGAGCTTTTAACGTTTTTTGTGCATTAAAGAACATAACTTTGGTCTATTGGTATATTTTGGTTATGAAACGTTGTACGAAAGCTACACTAACTTCTTAGACTTCTAAGAACACTTAATAGAGTATAACGGTCCACTTTGATGCCTTTGATTTACTCTACTCTCTCCATAGAGGAGCTTTTAACGTTTTTGTGCATTAAAGAACATAACTTGGTCTATTGGTATCTTTTGGTTATGAAACGTTGTACGAAAGCTACACTAACTTCTTAGACTTCTAAGAACACTTAATAGAGTATAACGGTCCACTTTGATGCCTTTGATTTGCTCTACTCTCTCCATAGAGGAGCTTTTAACGTTTTTGTGCATTAAAGAACATAACTTGGTCTATTGGTATCTTTTGGTTATGAAACGTTGTACGAAAGCTACACTAACTTCTTAGACTTCTAAGAACACTTAATAGAGTATAACGGTCCACTTTGATGTCTTTGATTTGCTCTACTCTTTCCATAGAGGAGCTTTTAACGTTTTTGTAGCATTAAAGAACATAACTTGGTCTATTGGTATCTTTTGGTTATGAAACTGTTGTACGAAAGCTACACTAACTTCTTAGACTTCTAAGAACACTCAATAGAGTATAACGGTCCACTTTGATGCCTTTGATTTGCTCTAGCTCTCTCCATAGAGGAGCTTTTAACGTTTTTGTGCATTAAAGAACATAACTTGGTCTATTGGTATATTTTGGTTATGAAACGTTGTACGAAAGCTACACTAACTTCTTAGACTTCTAAGAACAATAAATAGAGTATAACGGTCCACTTTGATGCCTTTGATTTGCTCTACTCTCTCCATAGAGGAGCTTTTAACTGTTTTTGTGCATTAAAGAACATAACTTGGTCTATTGCTATCTTTTGGTTATGAAACGTTGTACGAAAAGCTACACTAACTTCTTAGACTTCTAAGAACACTTAATAGAGTATAACAGGTCCACTTTGATGCCTTTGATTTGCTCTACTCTCTCCATAGAGAGCTTTTAACGTTTTTGTGCATTAAAGAACATAACTTGGTCTATTGGTATCTTTTGGTTATGAAACAGTTGTACAAAAGCTACACTAACTTCTTACACTGCTAAGAACACTAAATAGAGTACAACGGTCCACTTTGATGCCTTGGAATTACTCAACTCTCTCCATAGAGGAGCTTTTAACGTTTTTGTGCTATTAAAGAGCATAACTTGGTCTATTGGTATCTTTGGTTAATGAAACGTTGTACGAAAGCTACACTAACTTCTTAGACTTCTAAGAACACTTAATAGAGTATAACGGTCCACTTTGATGCCTTTGATTTGCTCTACTCTCTCCATAGAAGAGCTTTTAACGTTTTTGTGCATTAAAGAACATAACTTGGTCTATTGGTATCTTTTGGTTATGAAACGTTGTACGAAAGCTACACTAACTTCTTAGACTTCTAAGAACACATAATAGAGTATAACGGTCTACTTTGATGCCTTTGATTTGCTCTACTCTCTCCCTAGAGGAGCTTTTAATGTTTTTGTGCATTAAAGAACATAACTTGGTGTATTGGTATCTTTTGGTTATGAAACGTTGTACGAAAGCTACACTAACATCTTAGACTTCTAAGAACAATAAATAGAGTATACCGGTCCACTTTGATGCCTTTGATTTGCTATACTCTCTCCATAGAGAAGCTTTTAACGTTTTTGTGCATTAAAGAACATAACTTTGTCTATTAGTATCTTTTGGTTACGAAACGTTGTACGAAAGCTACACTAATAGCTTACACTGCTAAGAACACTAAATAGAGTCCAACGGTCCACTTTGATGCCTTGGAATTTACTCTAGCTCTCTCAATAGAGGAGCTTTTAACGTTTTTGTGCATTAAAGAACATAACTTGGTCTATTGGTATCTTTTGGTTAATGAAACGTTGTACGAAAGCTACACTAACTTCTTAGACTTCTAAGAACACTTAATAGAGTATAACGGTCCACTTTGATGCCTTTGATTTGCTCTACTCTCTCCATAGAGGAGCTTTTAACGTTTTTGTGCATTAAAGAACATAACTTGGTCTATTGGTATCTTTTGGTTATGAAACGTTGTACGAAAGCTACACTAACTTCTTAGACTTCTAAGAACAATAAATAGAGTATAACGGTCCACTTTGATGCCTTTGATTTGCTCTACTCTCTCCATAGAGAAGCTTTTAACGTTTTTGTGCATTAAAGAACATAACTTGGTCTATTGGTATCTTTTGGTTACGAAACGTTGTACGAAAGCTACACTAATAGCTTACACTGCTAAGAACACTAAATAGAGTACAACGGTCCACTTTGATGCCTTGGAATTACTCAGCTCTCTCCATAGATGAGCTTTTAACGTTTTTGTGCATTAAAGTACATAACTTGGTCTATTGGTATCTTTTGGTTATGAAACGTTGTACGAAAAGCTACACTAACTTCTTAGACTTCTAAGAACAATAATAGAGTATAACGGTCCACTTTGATGCCTTTGATTTGCTCTACTCTCTCCATAGAGGAGCTTTTAACGTTTTTGTGCATTAAAGAACATAACTTGGTCTATTGGTATCTTTTGGTTATGAAACGTTGTACGAAAGCTACACTAACTTCTTAGACTTCTAAGAACACTTAATAGAGTATAACGATCCACTTTGATGCCTTTGATTTGCTCTACTCTCTCCATAGAGGAGCTTTTAACGTTTTTGTGCATTAAAGAACATAACTTGGTCTATTGGTATCTTTTGGTTATGAAACGTTGTACGAAAGCTACACTAACTTCTTAGACTTCTAAGAACAATAAATAGAGTATACCGGTCCACTTTGATGCCTTTGATTTCCCCAACTCTCTCCATAGAAGAGCTTTTAACTTTTTTGTGCATTAAAAAACATAACTTGGTCTATTGGTATCTTTTGGTTACGAAACGTTGTACGAAAGCTACACTAATAGCTTACACTGCTAAGAACACTAAATAGAGTATAACGGTCCACTTTGATGCCTTTGATTTGCTCTACTCTCTCCATAGAGGAGCTTTTAACGTTTTTGTGCATTAAAGAACATAACTTGGTCTATTGGTATCTTTTGGTTATGAAACGTTGTACGAAAGCTACACTAACTTCTTAGACTTCTAAGAACACTTAATAGAGTATAACGGTCCACTTTGATGCCTTTGATTTGCTCTACTCTCTCCATAGAGGAGCTTTTAACGTTTTTGTGCATTAAAGAACATAACTTGGTCTATTGGTATCTTTTGGTTATGAAACGTTGTACGAAAGCTACACTAACTTCTTAGACTTCTAAGAACAATAAATAGAGTATAACGGTCCACTTTGATGCCTTTGATTTGCTCTACTCTCTCCATAGAGGAGCTTTTAACGTTTTTGTGCATTAAAGAACATAACTTGGTCTATTGGTATCTTTTGGTTATGAAACGTTGTACGAAAGCTACACTAACTAGCTTAGACTTCTAAGAACACTTAATAGAGTATAACGGTCCACTTTGATGCCTTTGATTTGCTCTACTCTCTCCATAGAGGAGCTTTTAACGTTTTTGTGCATTAAAGAACATAACTTGGTCTATTGGTATCTTTTGGTTATGAAACGTTGTACGAAAGCTACACTAACATCTTAGACTTCTAAGAACACATAATAGAGTATAACGGTCCACTTTGATGCCTTTGATTTGCTCTACTCTCTCCATAGAGGAGCTTTTAACGTTTTTGTGCATTAAAGAACATAACTTGGTCTATTGGTATCTTTTGGTTATGAAACGTTGTACGAAAGCTACACTAACTTCTTAGACTTCTAAGAACACTTAATAGAGTACAACGGTCCACTTTGATGCCTTGGAATTACTCAGCTCTCTCCATAGATGAGCTTTTAACGTTTTTGTGCATTAAAGAACATAACTTGGTCTATTGGTATCTTTTGGTTATGAAACGTTGTACGAAAGCTACACTAACTTCTTAGACTTTAAAGAACACTTAATAGAGTATAACGGTCCACTTTGATGCCTTTGATTTGCTCTACGCTCTCCATAGAGGAGCTTTTAACGTTTTTGTGCATTAAAGAACATAACTTGGTCTATTGGAATATTTTGGTTATGAAACGTTGTACGAAAGCTACACTAACTTCTTAGACTTCTAAGAACACTTAATAGAGTATAACGGTCCACTTTGATGCCTTTGATTTGCTCTACTCTCTCCATAGAGGAGCTTTTAACGTTTTTGTGCATTAAAGAACATAACTTGGTCTATTGGTATCTTTTGGTTATGAAACGTTGTACGAAAGCTACACTAACTTCTTAGACTTCTAAGAACAATAAATAGAGTATACCGGTCCACTTTGATGCCTTTGATTTGCTCTACTCTCTCCATAGAGGAGCCTTTTAACGTTTTTGTGCATTAAAGAACATAACTTGGTCTATTGGTATCTTTTGGTTACTGAAACGTTGTACGAAAGCTACACTAATAGCTTACGACTGCTAAGAACACTAAATAGAGTATAACGGTCCACTTTGATGCCTTTGATTTGCTCTACTCTCTCCATAGAGGAGCTTTTAACGTTTTTGTGCATTAAAGAACATAACTTGGTCTATTGGTATATTTTGGTTATGAAACGTTGTACGAAAGCTACACTAACTTCTTAGACTTCTAAGAACACTTAATAGAGTATAACGGTCCACTTTGATGCCTTTGATTTGCTACTACTCTCTCCATAGAGGAGCTTTTAACGTTTTTGTGCATTAAAGAACATAACTTGGTCTATTGGTATCTTTTGGTTATGAAACGTTGTACGAAAGCTACACTAACTTCTTAGACTTCTAAGAACACATAATAGAGTATAACGGTCCACTTTGATGCCTTTGATTTGCTCTACTCTCTCCATAGAGGAGCTTTTAACGTTTTTGTGCATTAAAGAACATAACTTGGTCTATTGGTATCTTTTGGTTATGAAACGTTGTACGAAAGCTACACTAACTTTTTAGACTTCTAAGAACACTTAATAGAGTATAACGGTCCACTTTGATGCCTTGGATTGCTCTAGCTCTCTCCATAGAGGAGCTTTTAACGTTTTTGTGCATTAAAGAACATAACTTGGTCTATTGGTATCTTTTGGTTATGAAACGTTGTACGAAAGCTACACTAACTTCTTAGACTTCTAAGAACACTTAATAGAGTATAACGGTCCACTTTGATGCCTTTGATTTGCTCTACTCTCTCCATAGAGGAGCTTTTAACGTTTTTGTGCATTAAAGAACATAACTTGGTCTATTGGAATATTTTGGTTATGAAACGTTGTACGAAAGCTACACTAACTTCTTAGACTTCTAAGAACACTTAATAGAGTATAACGGTCCACTTTGATACCTTTGATTTGCTCTACTCTCTCCAAAGAGGAGCTTTTAACGTTTTTGTGCATTAAAGAACATAACTTGATCTATTGGTATCTTTTGGTTATGAAACGTTGTACGAAAGCTACACTAACTTCTTAGACTTCTAAGAACAATAAATAGAGTATACCGGTCCACTTTGATGCCTTTGATTTGCTCTACTCTCTCCATAGAGAAGCCTTTAACGTTTTTGTGCATTAAAGAACATAACTTGGTCTATTGGTATCTTTTGGTTACGAAACGTTGTACGAAAGCTACACTAATAGCTTACACTGCTAAGAACACTAAATAGAGTATAACGGTGCACTTTGATGCCTTTGATTTGCTCTACTCTCTCCATAGAGGAGCTTTTAACTTTTTTGTGCATTAAAGAACATAACTTGGTCTATTGGTATATTTTGGTTATGAAACGTTGTACGAAAGCTACACTAACTTCTTAGACTTCTAAGAACACTTAATAGAGTATAACGGTCCACTTTGATGCCTTTGATTTGCTCTACTCTCTCCATAGAGGAGCTTTTAACGTTTTTGTGCATTAAAGAACATAACTTGGTCTATTGGTATCTTTTGCTTATGAAACGTTGTACGAAAGCTACACTAACATCTTAGACTTCTAAGAACACATAATAGAGTATAACGGTCCACTTTGATGCCTTTGATTTGCTCTACTCTCTGCAGAGAGGAGCTTTTAACGTTTTTGTGCATTAAAGAACATATTTTGGTCTATTGGTATGTTTTGGTTATGAAACGTTGTACGAAAGCTACACTAACTTATTAGACTTCTAAGAACACTTAATAGAGTACAACGGTCCACTTTGATGCCTTGGAATTACTCAGCTCTCTCCATAGATGAGCTTTTAACGTTTTTGTGCATTAAAGAACATAACTTGGTCTATTGGTATCTTTTGGTTATGAAACGTTGTACGAAAGCTACACTAACTTCTTAGACTTCAAAGAACACTTAATAGAGTATAACGGTCCACTTTGATGCCTTTGATTTGCTCTACGCTCTCCATGGAGGAGCTTTTAACGTTTTTGTGCATTAAAGAACATAAGTTGGTCTATTGGAATATTTTGGTTATGAAACGTTGTACGAATGCTACACTAACTTCTTAGACTTCTAAGAACACTTAATAGAGTATAACGGATCCACTTTGATGCCTTTGATTTGCTCTACTCTCTCCAAAGAGGAGCTTTTAACGTTTTTGTGCATTAAAGAACATAACTTGGATCTATTGGTATCTTTTGGTTATGAAACGTTGTACGAAAGCTACACTAACTTCTTAGACTTCTAAGAACAATAAATAGAGTATACCGGTCCACTTTGATGCCTTTGATTTGCTCTACTCTCTCCATAGAGAAGCTTTTAACGTTTTTGTGCATTAAAGAACATAACTTGGTCTATTGGTATCTTTGGGTTACGAAACGTTGTACGAAAGCTACACTAACTATCTTAGACTTCTAAGAACACTAAATAGAGTATAACGGTGCCACTTTGATGCCTTTGATTTGCTCTACTCTCTCCATAGAGGAGCTTTTAACTTTTTTGTGCATTAAAGAACATAACTTGGTCTATTGGTATATTTTGGTTATGAAACGTTGTACGAAAGCTACACTAACTTCTTAGACTTCTAAGAACACATAATAGAGTATAACGGTCCACTTTGATGCCTTTGATTTGCTCTACTCTCTGCAGAGAGGAGCTTTTAACGTTTTTGTGCATTAAAGAACATACTTGGTCTATTGGTATGTTTTGGTTATGAAACGTTGTACGAAAGCTACACTAACTTCTTAGACTTCTAAGAACACTTAATAGAGTACAACGGTCCACTTTGATGCCTTGGAATTACTCAGCTCTCTCCATAGATGAGCTTTTAACGTTTTTGTGCATTAAAGAACATAACTTGGTCTATTGGTATCTTTTGGTTATGAAACGTTGTACGAAAGCTACACTAACTTCTTAGACTTCTAAGAACACTTAATAGAGTATAACGGTCCACTTTGATGCCTTTGATTTGCTCTACTCTCTCCATAGAGGAGCTTTTAACGTTTTTGTGCATTAAAGAACATAACTTGGTCTATTGGAATATTTTGGTTACGAAACGTTGTACGAAAGCTACACTAACTTCTTAGACTTCTAAGAACACTTAATAGAGTATAACGATCCACTTTGATACCTTTGATTTGCTCTACTCTCTCCAAAGAGGAGCTTTTAACGTTTTTGTGCATTAAAGAACATAACTTGGTCTATTGGTATCTTTTGGTTATGAAACGTTGTACGAAAGCTACACTAACTTCTTAGACTTCTAAGAACAATAAATAGAGTATACCGGTCCACTTTGATGCCTTTGATTTGCTCTACTCTCTCCATAGAGGAGCTTTTAACGTTTTTGTGCCTTAAAGAACATAACTTGGTCTATTGGTATCTTTTGGTTACGAAACGTTGTACGAAAGCTACACTAATATCTTACACTTCTAAGAACACTAAATAGAGTATAACGGTGCCACTTTGATGCCTTTGATTTGCTCTACTCTCTCCATAGAGGAGCTTTTAACGTTTTTGTGCATTAAAGAACATAACTTGGTCTATTGGTATATTTTGGTTATGAAACGTTGTACGAAAGCTACACTAACTTCTTAGACTTCTAAGAACACTTAATAGAGTATAACGGTCCACTTTGATGCCTTTGATTTGCTCTACTCTCTCCATAGAGGAGCTTTTAACGTTTTTGTGCATTAAAGAACATAACTTGGTCTATTGGTATCTTTTGGTTATGAAACGTTGTACGAAAGCTACACTAACTTCTTAGACTTCTAAGAACAATAAATAGAGTATACCGGTCCACTTTGATGCCTTTGATTTTCCCTACTCTCTCCATAGAGGAGCTTTTAACGTTTTTGTGCATTAAAGAACATAACTTGGTCTATTGGTATCTTTTGGTTATGAAACGTTGTACGAAAGCTACACTAACTTCTTAGACTTCTAAGAACAATAAATAGAGTATACCGGTCCACTTTGATGCCTTTGATTTGCTCTACTCTCTCCATAGAGAAGCTTTTAACGTTTTTGTGCATTAAAGAACATAACTTGGTCTATTGGTATCTTTTGGTTACGAAACGTTGTACGAAAGCTACACTAACTTCTTAGACTTTAAAGAACACTTAATAGAGTATAACGGTCCACTTTGATGCCTTTGATTTGCTCTACTCTCTCCATAGAGGAGCTTTTAACGTTTTTGTGCATTAAAGAACATAACTTGGTCTATTGGTATCTTTTGGTTATGAAACGTTGTACGAAAGCTACACTAACTTCTTAGACTTCTAAGAACACTTAATAGAGTATAACGGTCCACTTTGATGCCTTTGATTTGCTCTACTCTCTCCATAGGAGAGGTTTTAACGTTTTTGTGCATTAAAGAACATAACTTGGTGTATTGGTTTCTTTTGGTTATGAAACGTTGTATGAAAGCTACACTAACTTCTTAGACTTCTAAGAACACTTAATAGAGTACAACGGTCCACTTTGATGCCTTTGATTTGCTCTAGCTCTCTCCATAGAGGAGCTTTTAACGTTTTTGTGCATTAAAGAACATAACTTGGTCTATTGGTATCTTTTGGTTATGAAACGTTGTACGAAAGCTACACTAACTTCTTAGACTTCTAAGAACACTTAAATAGAGTATACCGGTCCACTTTGATGCCTTTGATTTGCTCTACTCTCTCCATAGAGAAGCTTTTAACGTTTTTGTGCATTAAAGAACATAACTTGGTCTATTGGTATCTTTTGGTTACTGAAACGTTGTACGAAAGCTACACTAACTTAGCTTACACTTCTAAGAACACTAAATAGAGTATAACGGTCCACTTTGATGCCTTTGATTGCCCTACTCTCTCCATAGAGGAGCTTTTAACGTTTTTGTGCATTAAAGAACATAACTTGGTCTATTGGTATCTTTTGGTTATGAAACGTTGTACGAAAGCTACACTAACTTCTTAGACTTCTAAGAACACTTAATAGAGTATAACGGTCCACTTTGATGCCTTTGATTTGCTCTACTCTCTCCATAGAGGAGCTTTTAACGTTTTTGTGCATTAAAGAACATAACTTGGTCTATTGGTATCTTTTGGTTTTGAAACGTTGTACGAAAGCTACACTAACTTCTTAGACTTCTAAGAACACTAATAGAGTATACGGTCCACTTTGATGCCTTTGATTTGCTCTACTCTCTCCATAGAGGAGCTTTTAACGTTTTTGTGCATTAAAGAACATAACTTGGTCTATTGGTATCTTTTGGTTATGAAACGTTGTACGAAAGCTACACTAACTTCTTAGACTTCTAAGAACACTAATAGAGTATAACCGGTCCACTTTGATGCCTTTGATTTGCTCTACTCTCTCCATAGAGGAGCTTTTAACGTTTTTGTGCATTAAAGAACATAACTTGGTCTATTGGTATCTTTTGGTTATGAAACGTTGTACGAAAGCTACACTAACTTCTTAGACTTCTAAGAACACTTAATAGAGTATAACGGTCCACTTTGATGCCTTTGATTTGCTCTACTCTCTCCATAGAGGAGCTTTTAACGTTTTTGTGCATTAAAGAACATAACTTGGTCTATTGGTATCTTTTGGTTACTGAAACGTTGTACGAAAGCTACACTAACTTCTTAGACTTCTAAGAACACTAATAGAGTATAACGGTCCACTTTGATGCCTTTGATTTGCTCTACTCTCTCCATAGAGGAGCTTTTAACGTTTTTGTGCATTAAAGAACATAACTTGGTCTATTGGTATCTTTTGGTTATGAAACGTTGTACGAAAGCTACACTAACTTCTTAGACTTCTAAGAACAATAAATAGAGTATAACGGTCCACTTTGATGCCTTTGATTTGCCTCTACTCTCTCCATAGAGGAGCTTTTAACGTTTTTGTGCATTAAAGAACATAACTTGGTCTATTGGTATCTTTTGGTTATGAAACGTTGTACGAAAGCTACACTAACTTCTTAGACTTCTAAGAACACTTAATAGAGTATAACGAGTCCACTTTGATGCCTTTGATTTGCTATACTCTCTCCATAGAGGAGCTTTTAACGTTTTTGTGCATTAAAGAACATAACTTGATCTATTGGTATCTTTTGGTTATGAAACGTTGTACGAAAGCTACACTAACTTCTTAGACTTCTAAGAACACTAATAGAGTATAACCGGTCCACTTTGATGCCTTTGATTTGCTCTACTCTCTCCATAGAGAGCTTTTAACGTTTTTGTGCATTAAAGAACATAACTTGGTCTATTGGTATCTTTGGTTATGAAACGTTGTACGAAAGCTACACTAACTATCTTAGACTTCTAAGAACACTAATAGAGTATAACGGTCCACTTTGATGCCTTTGATTTGCTCTACTCTCTCCATAGAGGAGCTTTTAACGTTTTTGTGCATTAAAGAACATAACTTGGTCTATTGGTATCTTTTGGTTATGAAACGTTGTACGAAAGCTACACTAACTTCTTAGACTTCTAAGAACACTTAATAGAGTATAACGGTCCACTTTGATGCCTTTGATTTGCTACTACTCTCTCCATAGAGGAGCTTTTAACGTTTTTTGTGCATTAAAGAACATAACTTGGTCTATTGGTATCTTTTGCTTATGAAACGTTGTACGAAAGCTACACTAACATTCTTAGACTTCTAAGAACACTAATAGAGTATAACGGTCCACTTTGATGCCTTTGATTTGCTCTACTCTCTCCATAGAGGAGCTTTTAACGTTTTTGTGCATTAAAGAACATAACTTTGGTCTATTGGTATGTTTTGGTTATGAAACGTTGTACGAAAGCTACACTAACTTATTAGACTTGCTAAGAACACTTAATAGAGTATAACGGTCCACTTTGATGCCTTGAATTGCTCTACTCTCTCCATAGAGGAGCTTTTAACGTTTTTGTGCATTAAAGAACATAACTTGGTCTGTTGGTATCTTTTGGTTATGAAACGTTGTACGAAAGCTACACTAACTTCTTAGACTTCAAAGAACACTTAATAGAGTATAACGGTCCACTTTGATGCCTTTGATTTGCTCTACTCTCTCCATAGAGGAGCTTTTAACGTTTTTGTGCATTAAAGAACATAACTTGGTCTATTGGAATATTTTGGTTACGAAACGTTGTACGAAAGCTACACTAACTTCTTAGACTTCTAAGAACACTTAATAGAGTATAACGATCCACTTTGATACCTTTGATTTGCTCTACTCTCTCCAAAGAGGAGCTTTTAACGTTTTTGTGCATTAAAGAACATAACTTGATCTATTGGTATCTTTTGGTTATGAAACGTTGTACGAAAGCTACACTAACTTCTTAGACTTCTAAGAACAATAAATAGAGTATACCGGTCCACTTTGATGCCTTTGATTTGCTCTACTCTCTCCATAGAGAAGCCTTTAACGTTTTTGTGCATTAAAGAATATAACTTGGTCTATTGGTATCTTTGGGTTACGAAACGTTGTACGAAAGCTACACTAACTATCTTAGACTTCTAAGAACACTAAATAGAGTATAACGGTGCCACTTTGATGCCTTTGATTTGCTCTACTCTCTCCATAGAGGAGCTTTTAACTTTTTTGTGCATTAAAGAACATAACTTGGTCTATTGGTATCTTTTGGTTATGAAACGTTGTACGAAAGCTACACTAACTTCTTAGACTTCTAAGAACAATAAATAGAGTATATTGGTCCACTTTGATGCCTTTGATTTGCCTCTACTCTCTCCATAGAGGAGCTTTAACGTTTTTGTGCATTAAAGAACATAACTTGGTCTATTGGTATCTTGTGGTTATGAAACGTTCGTACGAAAGCTACACTAACTTCTTAGACTTCTAAGAAACACTTAATAGAGTACAACGGTCCACTTTGATGCCTTTGAATTTACTCTAGCTCTCTCCATAGATGAGCTTTTAACGTTTTTGTGCCTTAAAGAACATAACTTGGTCTATTGGTATCTTTTGGTTATGAAACGTTGTACGAAAGCTACACTAACTTCTTAGACTTCTAAGAACACTTAATAGAGTATAACGGTCCACTTTGATGCCTTTGATTTGCTCTACTCTCTCCATAGAGGAGCTTTTAACGTTTTTGTGCATTAAAGAACATAACTTGGTCTATTGGTAATATTTTGGTTACGAAACGTTGTACGAAAGCCTACACTAACTTCTTAGACTCTAAGAACAACTTAATAGAGTATACGGATCCACTTTGATACCTTTGATTTGCTCTACTCTCTGCATAGAGGAGCTTTTAACTGTTTTTTGTGCATAAAGAACATAACTTGATCTATTGGTATCTTTTGGTTATGAACGTTGTACGAAAGCTACACTAACTTCTTAGACTTCTAAGAACACTAATAGAGTATAACGGTCCACTTTGATGCCTTTGATTTGCTCTACTCTCTCCATAGAGAGCCTTTTAACGTTTTTGTGCATTAAAGAATATAACTTGGTCTATTGGTATCTTTGGGTTCTGAAACGTTGTACGAAAGCTACACTAACTAGCTTAGACATTGCTAAGAACACTAAATAGAGTATAACGGTGCACTTTGATGCCTTTGATTTGCTCTACTCTCTCCATAGAGAGCTTTTAACGTTTTTGTGCATTAAAGAACATAACTTGGTCTATTGGTATATTTTGGTTATGAAACGTTGTACGAAAGCTACACTAACTTCTTAGACTTCTAAGAACACATTAATAGAGTATAACGGTCCACTTTGATGCCTTTGATTTGCTCTACTCTCTCCATAGAGGAGCTTTTAACGTTTTTGTGCATTAAAGAACATAACTTTGGTCTATTGGTATCTTTTGGTTTATGAAACGTTGTACGAAAGCTACACTAACTTATTAGACTTCTAAGAACACTAATAGAGTATAACGGTCCACTTTGATGCCTTTGATATTCCCCTACTCTCTCCATAGAGGAGCTTTTAACGTTTTTGTGCATTAAAGAACATAACCTTGGTCTATTGGTATCTTTTGGTTATGAAACGTTGTACGAAAGCTACACTAACTTCTTAGACTTCTAAGAACAATAATAGAGTATAACGGTCCACTTTGATGCCTTTGATTTCGCTCTACTCTCTCCATAGAGTAGCTTTTAACGTTTTTGTGCATTAAAGAACATAACTTGGTCTATTGGTATCTTTTGGTTATGAAACGTTGTACGAAAGCTACACTAACTTCTTAGACTTCTAAGAACACTTAATTAGAGTATAACGGTCCACTTTGATGCCTTTGATTGCTCTACTCTCTCCATAGAGGAGCTTTTTAACGTTTTTTGTGCATTAAAGAACATAACTTGGTCTATTGGTATCTTTTGGTTATGAAACGTTGTACGAAAGCTACACTAACTTCTTAGACTTCTAAGAACACTTAATAGAGTATAACTGGTCCACTTTGATGCCTTTGAATTTACTCTAGCTCTCTCCAATGGATGAGCTTTTAACGTTTTTGTGCATTAAGAACATAAATTGGTCTATTGGTATCGTTTTGGTTATGAAACGTTGTACGAAAGCTACACTAACTTCTTAGACTTCTAAGAACACTTAATAGAGTATAACGGTCCACTTTGATGCCTTTGATTTGCCTCTGCGCTCTCCATAGAGGAGCTTTTAATGTTTTTGTGCATTAAGGAACATAACTTGGTCTTATTGTTATCTTTTGGTTATGAAACGTTGTACGAAAGCTACACTAACTTCTTAGACTTCTAAGAACAATTAATAGAGTATAACGGTCCACTTTGATGCCTTTGATTTGCTCTACTCTCTCCATAGAGGAGCTTTTAACGTTTTTGTGCATTAAAGAACATAACTTGGTCTATTGGTATCTTTTGGTTACGAACGTTGTACGAAAGCTAACACTAATATCTTAGCACTTCTAAGAACACTAATAGAGTATACACGGTCCACTTTGCATGCCTTTGATTTGCTCCAACTCTCTCCATAGAGGAGCTTTTACGTTTTTGTGCGTTAAAGAACATAACTTGGTCTGTTGGTATCTTTTGGTTATGAAACGTTGTACGAAAGCGACACTAACTTCTCAGACTTCAAGAACAATTAATAGAGTATAACGGTCCACTTTGATGCCTTTGATTTGCTCTACATCTCTCCATAGAGGAGCTTTTAACGTTTTTGTGCATTAAAGAACTAACTTGGTCTCTTGGAATATTTTGGTTATGAAACGTTGTACGAAAGCTACACTAACTTCTTAGACTTCTAAGAACACTTAATAGAGTATAACGGATCCACTTTGATGCCTTTGATTTGCTCTACTCTCTCCATAGAGGAGCTTTTAACGTTTTTTGCATTAAAGAACATAACTTGGTCTATTGGTATCTTTTGGTTATGAAACGTTGTACGAAAGCTACACTAACTTCTTAGACTTCTAAGAACACTAAATAGAGTATAACGGTCCACTTTGATGCCTTTGATTTGCTCTACTCTCTCCATAGAGGAGCTTTTAACGTTTTTGTGCATTAAAGAACATAACTTGGTCTATTGGTATCTTTTGGTTATGAAACGTTGTACGAAAGCTACACTAACTTCTTAGACTTCTAAGAACACTAAATAGAGTATAACGGTCCACTTTGATGCCTTTGATTTGCTCTACTCTCTCCATAGAGGAGCTTTTAACGTTTTTGTGCATTAAAGAACATAACTTGGTCTATTGGTATCTTTTGGTTATGAAACGTTGTACGAAAGCTACACTAACTTCTTAGACTTCTAAGAACACTAATAGAGTATAACGGTCCACTTTGATGCCTTTGATTTGCTCTCTCTCCATAGAGGAGCTTTTAACGTTTTTGTGCATTAAAGAACATAACTTGGTCTATTGGTATCTTTTGGTTATGAAACGTTGTACGAAAGCTACACTAACTTCTTAGACTTCTAAGAACAAATAGAGTATAACGGTCCACTTTGATGCCTTTGATTTGCTCTACTCTCTCCATAGAGGAGCTTTTAACGTTTTTGTGCATTAAAGAACATAACTTGGTCTATTGGTATCTTTTGGTTATGAAACGTTGTACGAAAGCTACACTAACTTCTTAGACTTCTAAGAACACTAAATAGAGTATAACGGTCCACTTTGATGCCTTTGATTTGCTCTACTCTCTCCATAGAGGAGCTTTTAACGTTTTTGTGCATTAAAGAACATAACTTGGTCTATTGGTATCTTTTGGTTATGAAACGTTGTACGAAAGCTACACTAACTTCTTAGACTTCTAAGAACACTAATAGAGTATAACGGTCCACTTTGATGCCTTTGATTTCTACTCTCTCCATAGAGGAGCTTTTAACGTTTTTGTGCATTAAAGAACATAACTTGGTCTATTGGTATCTTTTGGTTATGAAACGTTGTACGAAAGCTACACTAACTTCTTAGACTTCTAAGAACACTAATAGAGTATAACGGTCCACTTTGATGCCTTTGATTTGCTCTACTCTCTCCATAGAGGAGCTTTTAACGTTTTTGTGCATTAAAGAACATAACTTGGTCTATTGGTATCTTTTGGTTATGAAACGTTGTACGAAAGCTACACTAACTTCTTAGACTTCTAAGAACACTAAATAGAGTATAACGGTCCACTTTGATGCCTTTGATTTCTCACTCTCTCCATAGAGAGCTTTTAACGTTTTTGTGCATTAAAGAACATAACTTGGTCTATTGGTATCTTTTGGTTATGAAACGTTGTACGAAAGCTACACTAACTTCTTAGACTTCTAAGAACACTAAATAGAGTATAACGGTCCACTTTGATGCCTTTGATTTGCTCTACTCTCTCCATAGAGGAGCTTTTAACGTTTTTGTGCATTAAAGAACATAACTTGGTCTATTGGTATCTTTTGGTTATGAAACGTTGTACGAAAGCTACACTAACTTCTTAGACTTCTAAGAACAATAATAGAGTATAACGGTCCACTTTGATGCCTTGATTTGCTCTACTCTCTCCATAGAGAGCTTTTAACGTTTTTGTGCATTAAAGAACATAACTTGGTCTATTGGTATCTTTTGGTTATGAAACGTTGTACGAAAGCTACACTAACTTCTTAGACTTCAAACACT
>NW_024056350.1:0-54084 GCF_013401445.1 Tripterygium wilfordii | reverse complement strand
CAGTAGACCAAGCTATTATTAAATTGCTCAAAAACGCTAAATACGTTCCATGGAGGAGTGAGCATTCCAAAGCATCAAAGTGGACCTTTGCACTCTATTTAGTGTTCTTAGAAGTTTAGTATGCTAGTTTTGCTTACGTGCAATGTTTTAAGCTAAAGATGCCAATAAACCAAGCTATGATTCAAATTGCACAAAAACGTCAAATGCTCGTCTATGGAGGGAGTTGAGCAATTCCAAGCATCAAAGTGGACCTTTGCACTCTATTTAGTGTTCTTAGAAGTCTAGTATGCTAGTTTTGCTTTCGTGCAACGTTTCGTAGCTAAAGATGGCAATAGACACCGAGCTATGATTCAAATTGCACAAAAACGTCAAATGCTCGTCTATGATGGGAGTTGAGCAATTCCAAAGTATCAAAGTGGAACTTTGTACTCTATTTAGAGTTCTTAGAAGTCTAGCGTGCTAGTTTAGCTTTCGTGCAACGTTTCGTAAGCTAAGGATGCCAATAGACCAAGTTACGATTCAAATTGCATGAAAACGTCAAGAGCTCGTCTATCGAGGGAGTTGAGCAATTCCAAAGCATCAAAGGGGAGATTTGTACACTATTTAGTTTTCTTAGTAGTCTAGCATGCTTCTTTAGCTTTCATGCAATGTTTCGTAAGGTAAAGATGACAATAGACCAAGTTATGTTTCAAATTGCACAAAAACATCAAATGCTCGTCTATGGAGTGGGTTGAGCAATGCCAAAGCATCAAAGTGGACCTTTGGACTCTATTAGTGTTCTTAGAAGTCTAGCTTGCTAGTTTAGCTTTCGTGCAATGTTTCGTAAGCTAAAGATGCCAATAGACCAAGCTATGATTCAAATTGCACAAAAAGGCCAAATGCTCGTGTATGGAGGGAGTTTGAGCAATTCCAAAGCATCAAAGTGGACCTTTGCACTCTATTTAGAGTTCCTAGAAGTCTAGCCTGCTAATTTAGCTTTCGTGCAATGTTTCGTAAGCTAAAGAGGCCAATAGACCAAGTTATGTTTCAAATTGCACAAAAAACGTCAAATGCTCGTCTATGGAGTGGGTTGAGCAATTCCAAAGCATCACAGTGGACCTTTGGACTCTATTTAGTGTTCTAGAAGTCTAGCATGCTAGTTTAGCGTTCGTGCAACGTTTCGTAAGCTAGGGATGCCAATAGACCAAGTTATGATTCAAATTGCACGAAAACGTCAAAAGCTCGTCTATGGAGGGAGTTGAGCAATTCCAACATCAAAGTGGAGATTTTACTCTATTTAGTTTTCTTAGTAGTCTAGCATGCTTTTTTAGCTTTCATGCAACGTTTCGTACGGTAAAGATGACAATAGACCAAGTTATGTTTCAAATTGCACAAAAAACGTCAAATGCTCGTCTATGGAGTGGGTTGAGCAATTCCAAAGCATCAAAGTGGACCTTTGGACTGTATTTAGTGTTATTAGAAGTCTAGCATGCTAGTTTAGCTTTCGTGCAATGTTTCGTAAGCTAAAGATGCCAATAGACCAAGCTATGATTCAAATTGCACAAAAAGGCCAAATGCTCGTGTATGGAAGGAGTTGAGCAATTCCAAAGCATCAAAGTTGACCTTTGCACTCTATTTAGAGTTCCTAGAAGTCTAGCCTGCTAATTTAGCTTTCGTGCAATGTTTCGTAAGCTAAAGAGGCCAATAGACCAAGTTATGTTTCAAATTGCACAAAACATCAAATGCTCATCTATGGAGTGGGTTGAGCAATTCCAAAGCATCACAGTGGACCTTTGGACTCTATTAGTGTTCCTAGAAGTCTAGCATGCCAGTTTAGCTTTCGTGCAACGTTTCGTAAGCTAGGGATGCCAATAGACCATGTTATGATTCAAATTGCACGAAAACGTGAAAAGCTCGTCTATGGAGGGAGTTGAGCAATTCCAAAGCATCAAGTGGAGATTTGTACTCTATTTAGTTTTCTTAGTAGTCTAGCATGCTTTTTTAGCTTTCATGCAACGTTTCGTACGGTAAAGATGACAATAGACCAAGTTATGATTCAAATTGCACAAAAACGTCAAATGCTCATCTATGGAGGGAGTGGAGCATTTCCAATGGATCAAAGTGAAACCTTTGCACTCTAGTTAGTGTTCTTAGAAGTCTAGCATGCTAGTTAGCTTTCGTGCAATGTCTCGTAAGCTAAAGATGCCAGTAGACCAAGCTATGATTCAAATTGCTCAAAAACGCTAAATACTCGTCCATGGAGGGAGTTGAGCAATTCCAAAGCATCAAAGTGGACCTTTGCACTCTATTTAGAGTTCCTAGAAGTCTAGCCTGCTAATTTAGCTTTCGTGCAATGTTTCGTAAGCTAAAGAGGCAATAGACCAAGTTATGTTTCAAATTGCACAAAAACATCAAATGCTCATCTATGGAGTGGGTTGAGCAATTCCAAAGCATCACAGTGGACCTTTGGACTCTATTTAGTGTTCCTAGAAGTCTAGCATGCCAGTTTAGCTTTCGTGCAACGTTTCGTAAGCTAGGGATGCCAATAGACCATGTTATGATTCAAAATTGCACGAAAACGTCAAAAGCTCGTCTATGGAGGGAGTTGAGCAATTCCAAAGCATCAAAGTGGAGATTTGTACTCTATTAGTTTCCTTAGTAGTCTAGCTTGCTTTTTTTAGCTTTCATGCAACGTTTCGTACGGTAAAGATGACAATAGACCAAGTTATGTTTCAAATTGCACAAAACGTCAAATGCTCGTCTATAGAGTGGGTTGAGCAATTCCAAAGCATCAAAGTGGACCTTTGGACTGTATTTAGTGTTATTAGAAGTCTAGCATGCTAGTTTAGCTTTCCGTGCAATGTTTCGTAAGCTAAAGATGCCAATAGACCAAGCTATGATTCAAATTGCACAAAAACGCCAAATGCTCGTGTATGGAGGGAGTTGAGCAATTCCAAAGCATCAAAGTGGACCTTTGCACTCTATTTAGAGTTCCTAGAAGTCTAGCCTGCTAATTTTAGCTTTCGTGCAATGTTTCGTAAGCTACAGAGGCCAATAGACCAAGTTATGTTTCAAATTGCACAAAAACATCAAATGCTCATCTATGGAGGGGTTGAGCAATTCCAAAGCATCACAGTGGACCTTTGGACTCTATTTAGTGTTCCTAGAAGTCTAGCATGCTAGTTTAGCTTTCGTGCAATGTTTCGTAAGCTAAATATGCAATAGACCAAAGCTATGATTTAATTTGCACGCCAAGGTCAAATGCTCATCTATGGAGGGAAGTTGAGCAATTCCAAAGCATCAAAGTGGACCTTTGCACTCTATTTAGAGTTCTCTAGAAGTCTAGCATGCTAATTTAGCTTTCGTGCAATGTTTCTTAAACCTAAAGAGGCCAAATAACCAAGCTATGATTCGAATGGCACAAAAACGCCAAATGCTCGTCTATGGAGGGAGTTGAGCAATTCCAAAGCATCAAAGTGGACCTTTGCACTCTATTTAGAGTTCCTAGAAGTCTAGCATGCTAATTTAGCTTTCGTGCAATCGTTCTTAAACCTAAAGAGGCCAATAGGACCAAGCTATGATTCAAATTGCACAAAAACGTCAAATGCTTCATCTATGGAGGGAGTGGAGCATTTCCAATGGATCAAAGTGAACCTTTGCCACTCTAGTTAGTGTTTCTTAGAAGTCTAGCATGCTAGTTTAGCTTTCGTGCAATGTCTCGTAAGCTAAAGATGCCAGTAGACCAAGCTATGATTCAAATTGCTCAAAAACGCTAAATACTCGTCCATGGAGGGAGTTGAGCAATTCCAAAGCATCAAAGTGGACCTTTGCACTCTATTTAGAGTTCCTAGAAGTCTAGCCTGCTAATTTAGCTTTCGTGCAATGTTTCGTAAGCTAAAGAGGCCAATAGACCAAGTTATGTTTCAAATTGCACAAAAACATCAAATGCTCATCTATGGAGTGGGTTGAGCAATTCCAAAGCATCACAGTGGACCTTTGGACTCTATTTAGTGTTCCTAGAAGTCTAGCATGCTAGTTTAGCTTTCGTGCAATGTTTCGTAAGCTAAATATGCCAATAGACCAAGCTATGATTTAATTTGCACGCCAACGTCAAATGCTCATCTATGGAGGGAGTTGAGCAATTCCAAAGCATCAAAGTGGACCTTTGCACTCTATTTAGAGTTCCTAGAAGTCTAGCATGCTAATTTAGCTTTCGTGCAATGTTTCTTAAACCTAAAGAGGCCAATAAACCAAGCTATGATTCGAATGGCACAAAAACGCCAAATGCTCGTCTATGGAGGGAGTTGAGCAATTCCAAAGCATCAAAGTGGACCTTTGCACTCTATTTAGAGTTCCTAGAAGTCTAGCATATGCTAATTTAGCTTTCGTGCAATGTTTCTTAAACCTAAAGAGGCCAATAAACCAAGCTATGATTCGAATGGCACAAAAACGCCAAATGCTCGTCTATGGAGGGAGTTGAGCAATTCCAAAGCATCAAGTGGACCTTTGCACTCTATTTAGAGTTCCTAGAAGTCTAGCATGCTAATTTAGCTTTCGTGCAATGTTTCTTAAACCTAAAGAGGCCAATAGACCAAGCTATGATTCAAATTGCACAAAAACGTCAAATGCTCATCTATGGAGGGAGTGGAGCATTTCCAATGGATCAAAGTGAACCTTTGCACTCTAGTTAGTGTTCTTAGAAGTCTAGCATGCTAGTTTAGCGTTCGTGCAATGTCTCGTAAGCTAAAGATGCCAGTAGACCAAAGCTATGATTCAAATTGCTCAAAAACGCTATAATAATCGTCCATGGAGGGAGGTTGAGCAATTCCAAAGCATGAAAGTGGACCTTTGCACTCTATTTAGTGTTCTTAGAAGTTTAGTATGCTAGTTTTTGCTTACGTGCAATGTTTTATAAGCTAAAGATGCCAATAACCAAGCTATGATTCAAATTGCACAAAAACGTCAAATGCTCGTCTATGGAGGGAGTTGAGCAATTCCAAGCATCAAAGTGGAACTTTTGTACTCTATTTAGAGTTCTGAGAAGTCTAGCAAGCTAGTTTAGCTTTCGTGCAACGTTTCGTAAGCTAAGGATGCCAATAGACCAAGTTATGATTCAAATTCCATGAAAACGTCAAAAGCTCGTCTATGGAAGGAGTTGAGCAATTCCAAAGCATCAAAGTGGAGATTTGAACTATACTTAGTGTTCTTAGTAGTCTAGCATGCTTGTTTAGCTTTCATGCAATGTTTTGTAAAGGTAAGATGACAATAGACCAAGTTATGTTTCAAATTGCACAAAAACGTCAAATGCTCATCTATGGAGTGGGTTTAGCAATGACAAAGCATCAAAGTGGACCTTTGGACTCTATTTAGTGTTCTTAGAAGTCTAGCATGCTAGTTTAGCTTTCGTGCAATGTTTTCATAAGCTAAAGATGCCAATAGACCAAGCTATGATTCAAATTGCACAAAAACGTCAAATGCTCATCTATGGAGGGAGTTGAGCAATTCCAAAGCATCAAAGTGGACCTTTGCACTCTATTTAGTGTTCATAGAAGGTCTAGTATGCTAGTTTTGCTTTCGTGTAATGTTTCGTAAGCTAAAGATGCCAGTAGACCAAGCTATGATTCAAATTGCTCAAAACGCTAAATACTCGTCCATGAAGGGAAGTTGAGCAATTCCAAAGCATCAAAGTGGACCTTTGCACTCTATTTAGTGTTCTTAGAAGTCTAGTATGCTAGTTTTGCTTTCGTGCAATGTTTCGTAAGCTAAGATGCCAATAGACCAAGCTATTATTCAAATTGCACAAAACGTCAAGTGCGCGTCTATGGAGGGAGTTGAGCAATTCCAAAGCATCAAAGTGGAACTTTGTACTCTATTTAGAGTTCTGAGAAGTCTGGCAAGCTAGGTTTGCTTTCGTGCAACGTTTCGTAAGCTAAGGATGCAATAGACACCAAGCTATGATTCAAATTGCACAAAAAGGTCAAATGCTCGTCTATGGAGGGAGTTGAGACAATTCCAAAGTATCAAAGTGGAACTTTGTACTCTATTTAAAGTTCTTAGAAGTCTAGCATGCTAGTTTAGCTTTCGTGCAACGTTTCATAAGCTAAGGATGCGAATAGACCAAGTTATGATTCAAATTGCATGAAAACGTCAAAAGCTCGTCTATGGAGGGAGTTGAGCAATTCCAAAGCATTCAAAGTGGAGATTTGTTACTCTATTTAGTGTTCTTAGTAGTCTAGCATGCTTGTTTAGCTTTCATGCAATGTTTCGTAAGGTAAGATGACAATAGACCAAGTTATGTTTCCAAATTGCACAAAAACGTCAAATGCTCGTCTATGGGAGTGGGTTTGAGCAATTCCAAGCATCAAAGTGGACCTTTGGACTCTATTAGTGTTCTTACAAGTCTAGCATTCTAGTTTAGCTTTCTTGCAATGTTTCGTAAGCCAAAGAGGCCAATGGACCAAGCCATGATTCAAATTGCACCAAAAACGCCAAATGCTCTCTATGGAGGGATTTGAAGCAATTCTGATATGGATTTAATTGCAAGCGCACAAATCGCACAAGTAATAAAGAGATGAGTAAATTATCGTTTCCACTAGGGATGTGTTGGCAATCAAGATCAATGTCAAACTAGTAACAACTATGCAAATTGGGGAAACGGATTCGAGATTGATTTTGTTTTTAAACTAAACTAAAGCAAAAGAACAAAGACAAATCAAACACAAGTATGAAATCAAGGATGGAAAAGCACTAAGGTACTTAACGTCACCATCACCTATCCAATTCAATTCCCTTGGTCCCTTATCCCTAATTCCTTTCTCTATAATGACAATCGATTTCCCCAACCTATTCAATGTTCTATTCCTAGATACATCAACATATTTTCAACATAAATCTCTATTATTCCTAACAGTCGGATTAATATATCAAAAACCCATTAAGAACTATGGAAATCATTTAGCAATTGCATAAGTCACAAACCTATATTCCTATGGTTCATGCACCCTATGTCATCTATGGCTTGAGGCAAACCCTAGATGTCTCCTTCCGGTCTCAATCTAGGCAACAAATCAATTGAATGATGGCCAAACATTCAAAAGCATTTAATCACACCCATAGACAATCAAGAGAGAGAGAAAAATCAAGAAATAAGGAAACCAAGTTTATTGAATCTTCAAGGTTTGGTTACATTAAGTCACTAGTAAGAAATCTAGCCACTCATGGAAGCCAAATACATCATTAAACAAAGGAAATCAACATAGAAACTAGGATAGAAAAGGAGAGAGGAAAACCCCCTTGTAGACCCTCTTCTTCTCCAAGCTCCAATGGTGGCTCCAAGCTCTCCAATGGTGGTAGAATGAAAAACCCTCCAAGAACTCCCAAAAACCCTATTTTTTTGCCCTTTTATACTTCCCCAAACTCTTATGTCGTTTTTCAAAACAAGTTGGGGTCGTTTGGCTTAAAAACAAGTGAATTCGGAACTTTTTCGCGAAACTGCGCGTGCTGTGAATAGTACCTCCGATCGATCGGACCTTGTTCCGATCGATCGGAAATACAATCTGTCTCCACGAGTTTTTTAGTGTTTTGGCAGGTCCGATCGATCTGGAATGGCTCCGATCGATCGGAAATCGGTTCTGGAGTAAAAGTCTTCATTTTGCACTCTTTTCCTTCCTTTCTTGCCTTGACACCTACAATATGCAAATATAACTTTCTTAGGCAATATCAACTCGTAATCAACTCAAAATGGGATGAACTTATGTGTAAGGATGTGAAAATGTATGTATATATTTGGCACATCAAACACCCCCACACTTAATCTTTGCTCGTCCTCGAGCAAATTGAGAATGAATGAAGGAGGAAAGAGTATTTTCCGTTAAGCTCAAATGAAAAATAAAACAACTAAGACCTACTCTAAATAAGTAACTAATCTATGCCACTTTCGTAGGGCTCACGATGACACTTAGCATGTGCCACAAGCCTTTAAACCCCTAGGTGCCCCTAGTAGGAGGAGTTGTGTCTCCTGAGGGTTTACCAGAATGATACCCACAAACATTAAATAAATTCAATGCCAAAATTCATGTCATCAACAAGAGTATAAAACGGATTCACAATTGCAACCCCTATCCACACTAACAAACCAAACATTAGGGCGATCAAAGCAATAAAAGCATTCCCTCAAGAATCTTATCTCATCCACTTTGCTTATAAATTCAAGAGTTGATGCACTTAATGGATTTCACTTGATATTTGGCTTCAAAGTGACCTAAACAATGGCCATGTAGTCTTCCAAGAACAATAAGAATCAAAGAGCAAATACAATGAACATTTATTCAACCTTCATTCTTATTCACATTTTTTTTCTTTTCTTTTTCTTCTCAAAGGTGACTTGTGCAATGCTCAACCTCCTTAAGCTTTCTAAATGACCCATGTAATGAGCTTTTGACCAATGACTCTCAATCCAGTTGGCTTAGGGCACTAGGTGTTAAGACACCCCAACGGATCTAATTACCCGAGTCAAAAAGGCTACGAGGTTAAACTAGTCACCAAGGTACTCTAACATTCATTTCCTACCTTTTTACGCGAAACTCATTGCTTGCTAGGCAAGAGGCCCGGTTACTCAGTAGAAAATTTATGAAAGAAACCATTTATTCATAAACACAATTTTTTTTTCTCTTTTCTATTTTTTTTTTCTATATATATATTTTTTTCTCTTTTTCATTGCTCAAGTAGTGCTACTTAGAATCAAATTGATCTCAAACAACCACAAATGCCAAAGTCAAGTCATATTTTCATACCCACAATCAAGTGTTCCATATTCACAAAGGCACAATGGACAAAACAATTTTCAAGATAGGAACAACTCAATTGGAAAGAATGTCCATAGCAAGATCCATCAATGCTTCAAAGATCACAAAATTCATCCAAATACACTCAAGAGTGACATGGCATAAGGCATTTGAAGTCAAATTTTTTTTTTTTTTTACAAAAACTAGAAACCTAAATTCCCACCCCCACACTTAAAATATGCAATGTCCTCAATGCATGGAATAGGTGAAAATAGAAATAAAAAGATAGAGATAGAACAATAAAACCTGGGTTGCCTCCCGAAAGCGCTTGGTTTAAAGTCTTCAGCCCGACTCCCCTTTGTGAATTCAACCGGGATCCTTGAGGGTTGTGGTGTAGACTCCCCTTGATGGCTTCTTAGGATTGACATTTGATTGCTTAGGTGCCATGCAAAGAGCATAAACTTTCATCACCACCATTTCCTTAGGATAGACATTTTTCTTCATTTTCTTGGTCTTCCTCTTCTTCTTTTTCTTCCTCTTCTTTTTCTTCTCCTTGGGATCTTCAACTTGAGACTTTTGAACTTTAATTTCAGCTTGGGAGGCTGCCTTGAGAACTTCATGCTCAACCTTGGAATTTTTGCCTAGAAGAACTTGAATCGGAATATAATGAGCTTCCTTCTCAATAGTGTCGGGAATGACCATGTCAATATGCTCCACTTGGAGGCATTGGTGAGAGACCTCCTCGTGCCTTCTGTTTCCAAGCACCTTAAAAGTGATTTGATCACCTCCCGCACCTCTTAAAGTAAGCTTCCCTTTTTCAACATCAATCAAAGCTCTTTCGGTGCTCAAGAATGGCCTTCCCAAGATTATGGGAGTAGTAGGATTGGCCTCCATATCCAAGATAAGAAAATCCACGGGAACATAAGATCACCCACCTTCACTAAGACATCCTCTACTATGCCAAGCGGGTATTTGATTGATCTATCCGCCATTTGTAAGGACACCGTGGTTGGACTAATCTCTTTCACTCCAATTTGCTTCGCAACCGACAATGGCATCAAATTGATGCTAGCTCCAAGATCACATAAAGATCTTTCAATCAAGGTGTTTCCAATGGTGCACGGGATTGTGAAACTTCCCGGATCATCTTGCTTAATTGGGAGCTTCCTTTGCACAATGGCACTACACTCTTCGGTTAATTGTATCTTTTCATGCTCCTTCAATCTCCGCTTCTTGGATAAGATCTCCTTCATGAATTGGCATAGCAAGGAAATTGCTCTAAAGCTTCGGCAAAGGGGATGTTCACTTGAAGCTTCTTGAATACCTCCAAAAATTTAGAGAATTGATCATCATTCTTCTTAGTGCCCTTCAATCTTTGAGAAATGGAATTGGAGGCACAAAAGGTTTGACTGGAGGTGCGGGGAGAGAACTATCAGGCCAATCCAACTCAACTGCATATCGTGTTTGTACATTCGGATCATCTTCTGACTTTTCAGCTTTTTCTGGGATTGGCCGATCGATCGGGATGGGGTCCCGATCGATCGGAAATGCCCCCTGAACACTTTTCAGCTTTTTTTTTCCTTTGTTTTACTGCACTCCCCCTTTTCCTGTAAAATTTTCACCTTTTCAGCATCAAGATCAGCAGCATTTTGAACTACCTTACCAGTCCGAAGAGTGATTGCCATGCATTGCTCTTGTCCTTCCCTTTTGGATTCACCTCCGATTGGCTAGGCAAGATACCTCTTTCTCTAGATGACAAAATGTTAGCCATTTGCCCCATTTGAACTTCAAGATTCCGAATGGAAGCACTATAATTTTGCATTAAAGTTGCTTGGGCTTGAAGAGTAGCATCGGTTTTGCTCATGAATTGCTCCGTCTTTGTCATAAATTGGGAGGTATGCGTTGTAAGCGTATCTAGGCCTCCGGCAAGCTTTGAGAACATCTCATCAATATCTCTCTTCTTCTGTTGGGGCTGCATTAGATGTTGAGCATTTTGCACATTTTGAGTATTGCTCCAAGAGAAGTTGGGGTGATTCCTAAATCCCGGATTGTAGAAGTTGGAATAAGGATCATTGCGGGGTTGATTGAAGTTGCCTCCACCAATGACATTCACTTGCTCACTAGAGTTAGAGGAAGAAGCAATAAGGCACTCCCCCGTAGGATGGCGTCCACAACAATAATCACAAGAAATGTAGGAAGGTGTGTTTTGCATAGCATGTACCCCTTGAGCTTGATTTTAGTGTCAATGCATCAATCTTCTTTGCCATAATAGCCAAGGTAGACATAACTTCATCATCTCTACAACTTCCCCCTTGCTTTGGATTCCCCCTCACGAGGACCAAGAGTTAGTGGTCTTGGCCACTTTATCAAGTAATTCCCGAGCCTCCTTTTGATTTTTGGTCATAAAAGAACCTCCCGCAGCCGCATCAATAGTCTCCTTAGTATGCATGCACAACCCATTATAGAAAGCTTGGTACACCACCCAATCCGGAAGACCATGATTTGGGCAACTGCGAATAATTCCTTTTAAAGCGCTCCCAAGCCTCATAAAATGATTCAATATCCTTTTGGGTAATGGACATGATATCCGTCCTAATTTGCACCGCCTTGCCCAGAGGAAAGAATTTTCGTCAAGAATTGCTCCGCCATCTCATCCCAAGTGGTGATAGAATTGGGAGGCAAGGACATCAACATCCCTTAGCCTTGTCCTCAAAGAAAATGGGAATAACCTCAACAAGATAGCATCCTTAGAAGCTCCGTTAATCCCAAAAGTAGTGCACACATGCAAGAAAGAGCAAAGATGGACATTGGGCTCTTCGTTAGGAATACCATAGAAAACCACAGAATTAGAGATAATGTTGATGATAGCCGGCTTGATCTCAAAATTAGTAGCAGTGATAGGAGGATAGCGGATGCTTGAAGGATTTGTATCCCAAGTAGGCCTAGCACAATCCTCAAGAGAGCAAGGATCAAATTGCCTAGGAGGGTTTTCAACCGCTTCACCACCATTTCTTCCATTAGCACCTCCACCATTACCATTACCATCGTTCACATTTAAAGCTCCACAAGATCACCAACATTTCCCCCTTCCTTGATTGTCTCCCATGCCTTCCATTTGATTATTAATAAGCCCCCGTCTCTAGATTGTGAAAAGTCCTTTCAATCTCCAAATCAATAGCAATTAATTCCGGATTAATAGAACGTCTTCCCAAGCTCATACAAGAGAAAGAATTTCTGTAGAAAATAAAAACCAATTAACACAATTGAAAACCTAATTTTGACACAAAAAACAATTGCCTCAGTCCCCGGGCAACGGCGCCAAAAACTTGATATGGATTTAATTGCAAGCGCACAAATCGCACAAGTAATAAAGAGATGAGTAAATTATCGTTTCCACTAGGGATGTGTTGGCAATCAAGATCAATGTCAAACTAGTAACAAATATGCAAATTGGGAAACGGATTCGAGATTGATTTTGTTTTTAAACTAAACTAAAGCAAAAGAACAAAGACAAATCAAACACAAGTATGAAATCAAGGATGGAAAGCACTAAGGTACTTAACGTCACCTCACCTATCCAATTCAATTCCCTTGGTCCCTTATCCCTAATTCCTCTCTCTATAATGACAATCGATTTCCCAACCTATTCAATGTTCTAGTTCCTAGATACATCAAACATATTTTCAACATAAATCCCTGTTTATTCCTAACAATCGGATTAATATATCAAAAACCCATTAAGAACTATGGAAATCATTTAGCAATTGCATAAGTCACAAACCTATATTCCTATGGTTCATGCACCCTATGTCATCTATGGCTTGCGGCAAACCCTAGATATCTCCTTCCGGTCTCAATCTAGGCAACAATCAATTGAATGATGGGCCAAACATTCAAAAGCATTAATCACACCCATAGACAATCAAGAGAGAGAGAGAAATCAAGAAATAAGGAAACCAAGTTTATTGAATCTTCAAGGTTTGGTTACATTAAGTCCCTAGTAAGAAATCTAGCCACTCATGGAAGCCAAATACATCATTAAACAAAGGAAATCAACCATAGCAACTAGGATAGAAAAAAAGAGAGAAAACCCCCTTGTAGACCCTCTTCTTCTCCAAGCTCCAATGGTGGGCTCCAAGCTCTCCAATGGTGGTAGAATGAAAAACCCTCCAAAACTCCCCAAAACCCTATTTTTTTTGCCCTTTTATTACTTCCCCAAACTCTTATGTCGTTTTCAAAACAAGTTGGGGTCGTTTTGGCTTAAAAACAAGTTGAATTCGGAACTTTTTCGCGAAACTGCGCGTGCTGTGAATAGTACCTCCGATCGATTGGACACTGTTCCGATTGATCGGAAATACAATCTGTCTCCACGAGTTTTTTAGTGTTTTGGCAGGTCCGATCGATCTGGAATGGCTCCGATCGATCGGAAATCGGTTCTGGAGTAAAAATCTTCATTTTGCACTCTTTTCCTTCCTTTCTTGCCTTGAATCCTACAATATGCAAATATAACTTCTTAGGCAATATCAACTCGTAATCAACTCAAAATGGGATGAACTTATGTGTAAATGGATGTGAAAATGTATGTATATATTTGGCACATCAAATTCCAAAACATCAAAGTGGACCTTTTGCACTCTATTTTGTGTTTCTTAGAAGTCTAGTATGCTAGTTTTGCTTTCGTGCAATGTTTCGTAAGCTAAGATGGCAATAGACACCAAGCTATGATTCAAATTGCACAAAAACGTCCAATGCTCATCTATGGAGGGAGTTGAGCAATTCCAAAGCATCAAAGTGGAACTTTGTACTCTATTTAGAGTTCTTAGAAGTCTAGCATGCTAGTTTAGCTTTCGTGCAATTTCGTAAGCTAAAGATGCCAATAGACCAAGTTATGATTCAAATTGCATGAAAACATCAAAAGCTCGTCTATGGAGGGAGTTGAGCAATTCCAAAGCATCAAGTGGATTTGTACTCTATTTAGGTTCTTAGTAGTCTAGCATGCTTGTTTAGCTTTCATGCAACGTTTCGTAAGGTAAAGATGACAATAGACCAAGTTATGTTTCAAATTGCACAAAAACGTCAAATGCTCGTCTATGGAGTGGGTTGAGCAATTCCAAAGCATCAAAGTGGACCTTTGGACTCTATTTAGTGTTCTTACAAGTCTAGCATGCTAATTTAGCTTTCGTGCAATGTTTCGTAAGCTAAAGATGCCAATAGACCAAGCTATGATTCAAATTGCACAAAAACGTCAAATGCTCGTCTATGGAGGGAGTTGAGCAATTCCAAAGCATCAAAGTGGACCTTTGCTCTCTATTTAGTGTTCTTAGAAGTCTAGTATGCTAGTTTTGGTTTCATGCAATGTTTCGTAAGCTGAAGATACCAATAGACACCAAGCTATGATTCAAATTGCACAAAAACGTCAAATGCTCGTCTATGGAGGGAGTTGAGCAATTCCAAAGCATCAAAGTGGAACATTGTACTCTATTTAGAGTTCTTAGAAGTCTAGCATGCTAGTTTAGCTTTCGTGCAACGTTTCGTAAGCTAAGGATGCCAATAGACCAAGTTATGATTCAAATTGCATGAAAACGTCAAAAGCTCATCTATGGAGGGAGTTGAGCAATTCCAAATCATCAAAGTAGAGATTTGTACTCTATTTAGTGTTCTTAGTAGTCTAGCATGCTTGTTTAGCTTTCATGCAATGTTTCGTAAGGTAAAGATGACAATAGACCAAGTTATGTTTCAAATTGCACAAAAACGTCAAATGATCGTCTATGGAGTGGGTTGAGCAATTCCAAAGAATCAAAGTGGACCTTTGCACTCTATTTAGTGTTCTTAGAAGTCTAGTATGATAGTTTTGCTTTCGTGCAATGTTTCGTAAGCTAAAGATGGCAATAGAGAGCAAGCTATGATTCAAATTGCACAAAAACGTCAAATGCTCGTCTATGGAGGAAGTTAAGCAATTCCAAAGCATCAAAGTGGAACTTTGTACCCTATTTAGAGTTCTTAGAAGTCTAGCATGCTAGTTCAGCTTTCGTGCAACGTTTCATAAGCTAAGGATGGCAATAGACCAAGTTATGATTCAAATTGCATGAAAACGTCAAAAGCTCGTCTATGGAAGGAGTTGAGCAATTCCAAAGCATCAAAGTGGAACTTTGTACTCTATTTAGAGTTCTTAGAATTCTAGCATGCTAGTTTAGCTTTCGTGCAACGTTTCGTAAGCTAAGGATGCCAATAGACCAAGTTATGATTCAAATTGCATGAAAACGTCAAAAGCTCGTCTATGGAGGGAGTTGAGCAATTCCAAAGCATCAAAGTTTAGATTTGTACTCTATTTAGTGTTGTTAGTAGTCTAGCATGCTTGTTTAGCTTTCATGCAATGTTTCGTAAGGTAAAGATGACCATAGACCAAGTTATGTTTCAAATTGCACAAAACGTCAAATGCTCGTCTATGGAGTGGGTTGAGCAATTCCAAAGCATCAAAGTGGACCTTTGCACTCTATTTAGTGTTCTTAGAAGTCTAGTATGCTAGTTTTGCTTTCGTGCAATGTTTCGTAAGCTAAAGATGCCAATAGACCAAGCTATGATTCAAATTGCACAAAAACGTCAAATGCTCGTCTATGGAGGGAGTTGAGCAATTCCAAAGCATCAAAGTGGACCTTTGCACTCTATTTAGTGTTCTTAGAAGTCTAGTATGCTAGTTTTGCTTTCATGCAATGTTTTGTAAGCTAAAGATGGCAATAGACACCAAGCTATGATTCAAATTGCACAAAAAGTCAAATGCTCGTCTATGGAGGGAGTTGAGCAATTCCAAAGCATCAAAGTGGAACTTTGTACTCTATTTAGAGTTCTTAGAAGTCTAGCATGCTAGTTTAGCTTTCGTGCAACGTTTCGTAAGCTAAGGATGCCAATAGACCAAGTTATGATTCAAATTGCATGAAAACGTCAAAAGCTCGTCTATGGAGGGAGTTGAGCAATTCCAAAGCATCAAAGTGGAGATTTGTACTCTATTTAGTGTTCTTAGTAGTCTAGCATGCTTGTTTAGCTTTCATGCAATGTTTCGTAAGGTAAAGATGACAATAGACCAAGTTATGTTTCAAATTGCACAAAAACGTCAAATGCTCGTCTATGGAGTGGGTTGAGCAATTCCAAAGCATCAAAGTGGACCTTTGGACTCTATTTAGTGTTCTTAGAAGTCTAGCATGCTAGTTTAGCTTTCGTGCAATGTTTCGTAAAAAGAGCCAATAGACCAAGCTATGATTCAAATTGCTCAAAAACGCCAAATGCTCGTCTATGGAGGGAGTTGAGCAATTCCAAAGCATCAAAGTGGACCTTTGCACTCTATTTAGTGTTCTTGGAAGTCTAGCATGCTAGTTTTGCTTTCGTGCAATGTTTCATAAGCTAAAGATGCAATAGACCAAGCTATGATTCAAATTGCACAAAAACGTCAAATGCTCGTCTATGGAGGAGTTGAGCAATTCCAAAGCATCAAAGTGGACCTTTGACTCTATTTAGTTTCTTAGAAGTCTAGCATGCTAGTTTAGCTTTCGTGCAATGTTTCGTAAGCTAAGATGCCAATAGACCAAGTTATGATTCAAATTGCACAAAACGTCAAATGCTCGTCTATGGAGGGAGTTGAGCAATTCCAAAGCATCAAGTGGAGATTTGACTCTATTTAGTGTTCTTAGAAGTCTAGCATGCTTGTTTAGCTTTCGCAATGTTTCGTAAGCTAAAGATGCAATAGACCAAGTTATGTTTCAAATTGCACAAAACGTCAAATGCTCGTCTATGGAGTGGGTTGGCAATTCCAAAGCATCAAAGTGGACCTTTGGACTCTATTTAGTGTTCTTAGAAGTCTAGCATGCTAGTTTAGCTTTCGTGCAATGTTTCGTAAGCTAAAGAGGCCAATAGACCAAGCTATGATTCAAATTGCACAAAAACGCCAAATGCTCGTCTATGGAGGGAGTTGAGCAATTCCAAAGCATCGTGCAATGTTCCAAAGCTAAAGATGCCAATAGACCAAGCTATGATTCAAATTGCTCAAAAACGCCAAATGCTCGTCTATGGAGGGAGTTGAGCAATTCCAAAGCATCAAAGTGGACCTTTGCACTCTATTTAGTGTTCTTGGAAGTCTAGCATGCTAGTTTAGCTTTCGTGCAATGTTCCGTAAGCTAAAGATGCCAATAGACCAAGCTATGATTCAAATTGCACAAAAACGCCAAATGCTCGTGTATGGAGGGAGTTGAGCAACCAAAGCATCAAAGTGGACCTTTGACTCTATTTAGAGTTCCTAGAAGTCTAGCATGCTAATTTAGCATTCGTGCAATGTTTCGTAAGCTAAAGACGCCAATAGAACAAGTTATGATTCAAATTGCACAAAAACGTCAAATGCTCGTCTATGGAGTGGGTTGAGCAATTCCAAAGCATCAAAGTGGACCTTTGGACTCTATTTAGTGTTCTTAGAAGTCTAGCATGCTAGTTTAGCTTTCGTGCAATGTTTCGTAAGCTAAAGATGCCAATAGACCAAGCTATGATTCAAATTGCACAAAAACGCAAATGCTCGTGTATGGAGGGAGTTGAGCAATTCCAAAGCATCAAAGTGGACCTTTGACTCTATTTAGAGTTCCTAGAAGTCTAGCATGCTAATTTAGCTTTCGTGCAATGTTTCGTAAGCTAAAGAGCCAATAGACCAAGTTATGTTCAAATTGCACAAAAACGTCAAATGCTCGTCTATGGAGGGGTTGAGCAATTCCAAAGCATCAAAGTGGACCTTTGGACTCTATTTAGTGTTCTAGAAGTCTAGCATGCTAGTTTAGCTTTCGTGCAATGTTTCGCTAAAGATGCCAATAGACCAAGCTATGATTCAAATTGCACAAAAACGCAAATGCTCGTCTATGGAGGAGTTGAGCAATTCCAAAGCATCAAAGTGGACCTTTGACTCTATTTAGTGTTCTTAGAAGTCTAGCATGCTAATTTAGCTTTCGTGCAATGTTTCGTAAGCTAAAGAGCCAATAGACCAAGTTATGTTTAAATTGCACAAAAACGTCAAATGCTCGTCTATGGAGTGGGTTGAGCAATTCCAAAGCATCAAAGTGGACCTTTGACTCTATTTAGTGTTCTTAGAAGTCTAGCATGCTAGTTTAGCTTTCGTGCAATGTTTCGTAAGCTAAGATGCCAATAGACCAAGCTATGATTCAAATTGCACAAAAAGCCAAATGCTCGTGTATGAGGGAGTTGAGCAATTCCAAAGCATCAAAGTGGACCTTTGACTCTATTTAGAGTTCTAGAAGTCTAGCATGCTAATTTAGCTTTCGTGCAATGTTTCGTAAGCTAAAGAGGCCAATAGACCAAGTTGTGTTTAAATTGCACAAAAACGTCAAATGCTCGTCTATGGAGTGGGTTGAGCAATTCCAAAGCATCAAAGTGGACCTTTGGACTCTATTTAGTGTTCTTAGAAGTCTAGCATGCTAGTTTAGCTTTCGTGCAATGTTTCGTAAGCTAAAGAGCCAATAGAAAGTATGATTCAAATTGCACAAAAACGCAAATGCTCGTGTATGGAGGAGTTGAGCAATTCCAAAGCATCAAAGTGGACCTTTGACTCTATTTAGAGTTCCTAGAAGTCTAGCATGCTAATTTAGCTTTCGTGCAATGTTTCGTAAGCTAAAGAGCCAATAGACCAAGTTATGTTTAAATTGCACAAAAACGTCAAATGCTCGTCTATGGAGTGGGTTGAGCAATTCCAAAGCATCAAAGTGGACCTTTGGACTCTATTTAGTGTTCTAGAAGTCTAGCATGCTAGTTTAGCTTTCGTGCAATGTTTCGTAAGCTAAAGATGCCAATAGACCAAGCTATGATTCAAATTGCACAAAAACGCAAATGCTCGTCTATGGAGGAGTTGAGCAATTCCAAAGCATCAAAGTGGACCTTTGACTCTATTTAGAGTTCTAGAAGTCTAGCATGCTAATTTAGCTTTCGTGCAACGTTTCGTAAGCTAAAGATGCCAATAGACCAAGTTATGTTTCAAATTGCACAAAAACGTCAAATGCTCGTCTATGGAGTGGGTTGAGCAATTCCAAAGCATCAAAGTGGACCTTTGACTCTATTTAGTGTTCTTAGAAGTCTAGCATGCTAGTTTAGCTTTCGTGCAATGTTTCGTAAGCTAAAGATGCCAATAGACCAAGCTATGATTCAAATTGCACAAAAAGCCAAATGCTCGTATGGAGGGAGTTGAGCAATTCCAAAGCATCAAAGTGGACCTTTGACTCTATTTAGAGTTCCTAGAAGTCTAGCATGCTAATTTAGCTTTCGTGCAATGTTTCGTAAGCTAAAGAGCCAATAGACCAAGTTATGTTTCAAATTGCACAAAAACGTCAAATGCTCGTCTATGGAGTGGGTTGAGCAATTCCAAAGCATCAAAGTGGACCTTTGGACTCTATTTAGTGTTCTTAGAAGTCTAGCATGCTAGTTTAGCTTTCGTGCAATGTTCCGTAAGCTAAAGATGCCAATAGACTAAGCTATGATTCAAATTGCACAAAAACGCCAAATGCTCGTGTATGGAGGGAGTTGAGCAACTCCAAAGCGTCTAAGTGGACCTTTGAACTTTATTTAGAGTTCCTAGAAGTCTAGCATGCTAATTTAGATGGTAAAGAGGCCAATAGACCAAGTTATGTTTCGAATTGCACAAAAACGTCAAATGCTCGTCTATGGAGTGGGTGGAGCAATTCCAAAGCATCAAAGTGGACCTTTGGACTCTATTTAGTGTTCTTAGAAGTCTAGCATGCTAGTTTAGCTTTCGTGCAATGTTCCAAAGCTAAAGATGCCAATAGCCAAGCTATTATTCAAATTGCACAAAAACGCAAATGCTCGTCTATGGAGGGAGTTGAGCAATTCCAAAGCATCAAAGTGGACCTTTGCACTCTATTTAGTGTTCTTAGAAGTCTAGCATGCTAGTTTAGCTTTCGTGCAATGTTTCGTAAGCTAAAGAGCCAATAGACCAAGCTATATTCAAATTGCACAAAAACGTCAAATGCTCGTCTATGGAGGGAGTTGAGCAATTCCAAAGCATCAAAGTGGACCTTTGGACTCTATTTAGTGTTCTTGAAGTCTAGCATGCTAGTTTAGCTTTCGTGCAATGTTTCGTAAGCTAAAGATGCCAATAGACCAAGTTATGATTCAAATTGCACAAAAACGTCAAATGCTCGTCTATGGAGGGAGTTGAGCAATTCCAAAGCATCAAAGTGGACCTTTGCACTCTATTTAGTGTTCTTGAAGTCTAGCATGCTAGTTTAGCTTTCGTGCAATGTTTCGTAAGCTAAAGAGCCAATAGACCAAGCTATATTCAAATTGCACAAAAATCAAATGCTCGTCTATGGAGGAGTTGAGCAATTCCAAAGCATCAAAGTGGACCTTTGCCTCTATTTAGAGTTCTTAGAAGTCTAGCATGCTAGTTTAGCTTTCGTGCAACGTTTCGTAAGCTAAGATGCCAATAGACCAAGTTATGTTCAAATTGCACAAAACGTCAAATGCTCGTCTATGGAGGGATTGAGCAATTCCAAAGCATCAAAGTGGATTTGTACTCTATTTAGTGTTCTTAGTAGTCTAGCATATTTTAGCTTTCGTGCAACGTTTCGTACTAAAGATGACAATAGACTAAGTTATGTTTCAAATTGCACAAAAACGTCAAATGCTCGTCTATGGAGTGGGTTGAGCAATTCCAAAGCATCAAAGTGGACCTTTGGACTCTATTTAGTGTTCTTAGAAGTCTAGCATGCTAGTTTAGCTTTCGTGCAATGTTTCGTAAGCTAAAGATGCCAATAGACCAAGCTATGATTCAAATTGCACAAAAACGCAAATGCTCGTCTATGGAGGGAGTTGAGCAATTCCAAAGCATCAAAGTGGACCTTTGCTCTATTTAGAGTTCTAGAAGTCTAGCATGCTAATTTAGCTTTCGTGCAATGTTTCGTAAGCTAAAGAGCCAATAGACCAAGTTATGTTTCAAATTGCACAAAAACGTCAAATGCTCGTCTATGGAGTGGGTTGAGCAATTCCAAAGCATCAAAGTGGACCTTTGGACTCTATTTAGTGTTCTTAGAAGTCTAGCATGCTAGTTTAGCTTTCGTGCAATGTTTCGTAAGCTAAATGCCAATAGACCAAGTATGATTCAAATTGCACAAAAACGTCAAATGCTCGTCTATGGAGGGTTGAGCAATTCCAAAGCATCAAAGTGGACCTTTGCTCTATTTAGAGTTCTAGAAGTCTAGCATGCTAGTTTAGCTTTCGTGCAATGTTTCGTAAGCTAAAGAGCCAATAGACCAAGCTATGATTCAAATTGCACAAAAACGTCAAATGCTCGTCTATGGAGGGAGTTGAGCAATTCCAAAGCATCAAAGTGGACCTTTGCACTCTATTTGTTCTTAGAAGTCTAGCATGCTAGTTTAGCTTTCGTGCAATGTTTCGTAAGCTAAAGATGCCAATAGACCAAGCTATGATTCAAATTGCACAAAAATCAAATGCTCGTCTATGGAGGGAGTTGAGCAATTCCAAAGCATCAAAGTGGACCTTTGTACTCAATTTAGTGTTCTTAGAAGTCTAGCATGCTAGTTTAGCTTTCGTGCAATGTTTCGTAAGCAAAAGATGCCAATAGGCCAAGTTATGATTCAAATTGCACAAAAACGTCAAATGCTCGTCTATGGAGGGAGTTGAGCAATTCCAAAACATCAAAGTGGACCTTTGTACTCCATTTAGTGTTCTTAGAAGTCTAGCATGCTTGTTTAGATTTCGTGCAATGTTTCGTAAGCTAAAGATGCCAATAGACCAAGCTTGATTCAAATTGCACAAAAACGTCAAATGCTCGTCTATGGAGGGAGTTGAGCAATTCCAAAGCATCAAAGTGGACCTTTGCTCTATTTAGTTCTAGAAGTCTAGCATGCTAATTTAGCTTTCGTGCAATGTTTCGTAAGCTAAAGAGCCAATAGACCAAGTTATGTTTCAAATTGCACAAAAACGTCAAATGCTCGTCTATGGAGTGGGTTGAGCAATTCCAAAGCATCAAAGTGGACCTTTGGACTCTATTTAGTGTTCTTAGAAGTCTAGCATGCTTGTTTAGCTTTCGTGCAATGTTTCGTAAGCTAAAGATGCCAATAGACCAAGCTATGATTCAAATTGCACAAAAACGTCAAATGCTCGTCTATGGAGGGAGTTGAGCAATTCCAAAGCATCAAAGTGGACCTTTGACTCTATTTAGAGTTCTTAGAAGTCTAGCATGCTAGTTTAGCTTTCGTGCAATTTCGTAAGCTAAAGATGCCAATAGACCAAGTATGATTCAAATTGCACAAAAACGTCAAATGCTCGTCTATGGAGGGAGTTGAGCAATTCCAAAGCATCAAAGTGGACCTTTGACTCTATTTAGTGTTCTTAGAAGTCTAGCATGCTAGTTTAGCTTTCGTGCAATGTTTCGTAAGCTAAAGATGCCAATAGACCAAGTTATGTTTCAAATTGCACAAAAACGTCAAATGCTCGTCTATGGAGTGGGTTGAGCAATTCCAAAGCATCAAAGTGGAACTTTGTACTCTATTTAGAGTTCTTAGAAGTCTAGCATGCTAGTTTAGCTTTCGTGTTTCGTAAGCTAAAGATGCCAATAGACCAAGTTATGTTCAAATTGCACAAAAACGTCAAATGCTCGTCTATGGAGTGGGTTGAGCAATTCCAAAGCATCAAAGTGGACCTTTGGACTCTATTTAGTGTTCTTAGAAGTCTAGCATGCTAGTTTAGCTTTCGTGCAATGTTTCGTAAGCTAAAGAGCCAATAGACCAAGTTATGATTCAAATTGCACAAAAACGCAAATGCTCGTCTATGGAGGGAGTTGAGCAATTCCAAAGCATCAAAGTGGACCTTTGTACTCTATTTAGAGTTCTTAGAAGTCTAGCATGCTATTTAGCTTTCGTGCAATGTTTCGTAAGCTAAAGATGCCAATAGACCAAGTTATGTTCAAATTGCACAAAACGTCAAATGCTCGTCTATGGAGGGTTGAGCAATTCCAAAGCATCAAAGTGGATTTGACTCTATTTAGTTTCTTAGAAGTCTAGCATGCTAGTTTAGCTTTCGTGCAATGTTTCGTACTAAACAATAGACCAAGTTATGTTCAAATTGCACAAAAACGTCAAATGCTCGTCTATGGAGTGGGTTGAGCAATTCCAAAGCATCAAAGTGGACCTTTGGACTCTATTTAGAGTTTTAGAAGTCTAGCATGCTAGTTTAGCTTTCGTGCAATGTTTCGTAAGCTAAAGATGCCAATAGACCAAGTTATGTTTCAAATTGCACAAAAACGTCAAATGCTCGTCTATGGAGTGGGTTGAGCAATTCCAAAGCATCAAAGTGGACCTTTGGACTCTATTTAGTTTCTTAGAAGTCTAGCATGCTAGTTTAGCTTTCGTGCAATGTTTCGTAAGCTAAAGATGCCAATAGACCAAGCTATGATTCAAATTGCACAAAAACGCCAAATGCTCGTCTATGGAGGGAGTTGAGCAATTCCAAAGCATCAAAGTGGACCTTTGACTCTATTTAGAGTTCTTAGAAGTCTAGCATGCTATTTAGCTTTCGTGCAATGTTTCGTAAGCTAAAGATGCCAATAGACCAAGTTATGATTCAAATTGCACAAAACGTCAAATGCTCGTCTATGGAGGGAGTTGAGCAATTCCAAAGCATCAAAGTGGACCTTTGACTCTATTTAGTGTTCTTAGAAGTCTAGCATGCTAGTTTAGCTTTCGTGCAATGTTTCGTAAGCTAAAGATGCCAATAGACCAAGTTATGTTTCAAATTGCACAAAAACGTCAAATGCTCGTCTATGGAGTGGTTGAGCAATTCCAAAGCATCAAAGTGGACCTTTGGACTCTATTTAGAGTTCTTAGAAGTCTAGCATGCTAGTTTAGCTTTCGTGCAATGTTTCGTAAGCTAAAGATGCCAATAGACCAAGTTATGATTCAAATTGCACAAAACGTCAAATGCTCGTCTATGGAGGGAGTTGAGCAATTCCAAAGCATCAAAGTGGACCTTTGGACTCTATTTAGTGTTCTTAGAAGTCTAGCATGCTAGTTTAGCTTTCGTGCAATGTTTCGTAAGCTAAAGATGCCAATAGACCAAGTTATTCAAATTGCACAAAAACGTCAAATGCTCGTCTATGGAGGGTTGAGCAATTCCAAAGCATCAAAGTGGACCTTTGGACTCTATTTAGTGTTCTTAGAAGTCTAGCATGCTAGTTTAGCTTTCGTGCAATGTTTCGTAAGCTAAAGATGCCAATAGACCAAGTTATGATTCAAATTGCACAAAACGTCAAATGCTCGTCTATGGAGGGAGTTGAGCAATTCCAAAGCATCAAAGTGGACCTTTGACTCTATTTAGTGTTCTTAGAAGTCTAGCATGCTAGTTTAGCTTTCGTGCAATTTCGTAAGCTAAAGAGCCAATAGACCAAGTTATGTTTCAAATTGCACAAAAACGTCAAATGCTCGTCTATGGAGGGAGTTGAGCAATTCCAAAGCATCAAAGTGGACCTTTGACTCTATTTAGAGTTCCTAGAAGTCTAGCATGCTAGTTTAGCTTTCGTGCAATGTTTCGTAAGCTAAAGATGCCAATAGACCAAGTTATGTTCAAATTGCACAAAAACGTCAAATGCTCGTCTATGGAGGGGTTGAGCAATTCCAAAGCATCAAAGTGGACCTTTGCACTCTATTTAGTGTTCTAGAAGTCTAGCATGCTAGTTTAGCTTTCGTGCAATGTTTCGTAAGCTAAAGAGGCCAATAGACCAAGTTATGTTCAAATTGCACAAAAACGTCAAATGCTCGTCTATGGAGGGGTTGAGCAATTCCAAAGCATCAAAGTGGACCTTTGGACTCTATTTAGTGTTCTTAGAAGTCTAGCATGCTAGTTTAGCTTTCGTGCAATGTTTCGTAAGCTAAAGATGCCAATAGACCAAGTATATTCAAATTGCACAAAACGTCAAATGCTCGTCTATGGAGGGTTGAGCAATTCCAAAGCATCAAAGTGGACCTTTGACTCTATTTAGAGTTCTTAGAAGTCTAGCATGCTAGTTTAGCTTTCGTGCAATGTTTCGTAAGCTAAAGATGCCAATAGACCAAGTTATGATTCAAATTGCACAAAACGTCAAATGCTCGTCTATGGAGGGGTTGAGCAATTCCAAAGCATCAAAGTGGACCTTTGGACTCTATTTAGTGTTCTTAGAAGTCTAGCATGCTAGTTTAGCTTTCGTGCAATGTTTCGTAAGCTAAAGAGCCAATAGACCAAGTATATTCAAATTGCACAAAACGTCAAATGCTCGTCTATGGAGGGTTGAGCAATTCCAAAGCATCAAAGTGGACCTTTGGACTCTATTTAGAGTTCTTAGAAGTCTAGCATGCTAGTTTAGCTTTCGTGCAATGTTTCGTAAGCTAAAGATGCCAATAGACCAAGTTATGATTCAAATTGCACAAAAACGTCAAATGCTCGTCTATGGAGGGAGTTGAGCAATTCCAAAGCATCAAAGTGGACCTTTGGACTCTATTTAGTGTTCTTAGAAGTCTAGCATGCTAGTTTAGCTTTCGTGCAATGTTTCGTAAGCTAAAGATGCCAATAGACCAAGTTATGTTCAAATTGCACAAAAACGTCAAATGCTCGTCTATGGAGGGAGTTGAGCAATTCCAAAGCATCAAAGTGGACCTTTGACTCTATTTAGAGTTCTAGAAGTCTAGCATGCTAATTTTAGCTTTCGTGCAATGTTTCGTAAGCTAAAGAGCCAATAGACCAAGTTATGTTTCAAATTGCACAAAAACGTCAAATGCTCGTCTATGGAGTGGGTTGAGCAATTCCAAAGCATCAAAGTGGACCTTTGACTCTATTTAGGTTCTAGAAGTCTAGCATGCTAGTTTAGCTTTCGTGCAATGTTTCGTAAGCTAAAGAGCCAATAGACCAAGTATGTTTCAAATTGCACAAAAACGTCAAATGCTCGTCTATGGAGGGGTTGAGCAATTCCAAAGCATCAAAGTGGACCTTTGGACTCTATTTAGTGTTCTTAGAAGTCTAGCATGCTAGTTTAGCTTTCGTGCAATGTTTCGAAGCTAAAGATGCCAATAGACCAAGTATGATTCAAATTGCACAAAAACGTCAAATGCTCGTCTATGGAGGGAGTTGAGCAATTCCAAAGCATCAAAGTGGACCTTTGCTCTATTTAGTGTTCTTAGAAGTCTAGCATGCTAGTTTAGCTTTCGTGCAATGTTTCGTAAGCTAAAGATGCCAATAGACCAAGTATGATTCAAATTGCACAAAAACGTCAAATGCTCGTCTATGGAGGGAGTTGAGCAATTCCAAAGCATCAAAGTGGACCTTTGGACTCTATTTAGAGTTCTTAGAAGTCTAGCATGCTAGTTTAGCTTTCGTGCAATGTTTCGTAAGCTAAAGATGCCAATAGACCAAGTTATGATTCAAATTGCACAAAAACGTCAAATGCTCGTCTATGGAGGGGTTGAGCAATTCCAAAGCATCAAAGTGGACCTTTGGACTCTATTTAGTGTTCTTAGAAGTCTAGCATGCTAGTTTAGCTTTCGTGCAATGTTTCGTAAGCTAAAGATGCCAATAGACCAAGTATATTCAAATTGCACAAAACGTCAAATGCTCGTCTATGGAGGGAGTTGAGCAATTCCAAAGCATCAAAGTGGACCTTTGGACTCTATTTAGAGTTCTTAGAAGTCTAGCATGCTAGTTTAGCTTTCGTGCAATGTTTCGTAAGCTAAGATGCCAATAGACCAAGTTATGATTCAAATTGCACAAAACGTCAAATGCTCGTCTATGGAGGGAGTTGAGCAATTCCAAAGCATCAAAGTGGACCTTTGACTCTATTTAGTGTTCTTAGAAGTCTAGCATGCTAGTTTAGCTTTCGTGCAATGTTTCGTAAGCTAAATGATAGACCAAGTTATGTTTCAAATTGCACAAAAACGTCAAATGCTCGTCTATGGAGTGGGTTGAGCAATTCCAAAGCATCAAAGTGGACCTTTGGACTCTATTTAGAGTTCTTAGAAGTCTAGCATGCTAGTTTAGCTTTCGTGCAATGTTTCGTAAGCTAAAGATGCCAATAGACCAAGTTATTTTCAAATTGCACAAAAACGTCAAATGCTCGTCTATGGAGGGAGTTGAGCAATTCCAAAGCATCAAAGTGGACCTTTGGACTCTATTTAGTGTTCTTAGAAGTCTAGCATGCTAGTTTAGCTTTCGTGCAATGTTTCGTAAGCTAAAGAGCCAATAGACCAAGTATATTCAAATTGCACAAAACGTCAAATGCTCGTCTATGGAGGGAGTTGAGCAATTCCAAAGCATCAAAGTGGACCTTTGACTCTATTTAGTTCTTAGAAGTCTAGCATGCTAGTTTAGCTTTCGTGCAATGTTTCGTAAGCTAAAGATGCCAATAGACCAAGTTATGATTCAAATTGCACAAAACGTCAAATGCTCGTCTATGGAGGGAGTTGAGCAATTCCAAAGCATCAAAGTGGACCTTTGGACTCTATTTAGTGTTCTTAGAAGTCTAGCATGCTAGTTTAGCTTTCGTGCAATGTTTCGTAAGCTAAAGATGCCAATAGACCAAGTTATGTTCAAATTGCACAAAAACGTCAAATGCTCGTCTATGGAGGGAGTTGAGCAATTCCAAAGCATCAAAGTGGACCTTTGACTCTATTTAGAGTTCTTAGAAGTCTAGCATGCTAGTTTAGCTTTCGTGCAATGTTTCGTAAGCTAAAGATGCCAATAGACCAAGTTATGTTTCAAATTGCACAAAAACGTGGAATGCTCGTCTATGGAGTGGGTTGAGCAATTCCAAAGCATCAAAGTGGACCTTTGCACTCTATTTAAAGTTCCTAGAAGTCTAGCATGCTAATTTAGCTTTCGTGCAATGTTTCGTAAGCTAAAGAGCCAATAGACCAAGTTATGTTCAAATTGCACAAAAACGTCAAATGCTCGTCTATGGAGTGGGTTGAGCAATTCCAAAGCATCAAAGTGGATCTTTGGACTCTATTTAGTGTTCTTAGAAGTCTAGCATGCTAGTTTAGCTTTCGTGCAATGTTTCGTAAGCTAAAGATGCCAATAGACCAAGCTATGATTCAAATTGCTCAAAAACGTCAAATGCTCGTCTATGGAGGGAGTTGAGCAATTTCAAAGCATCAAAGTGGACCTTTGCACACTAGTTAGTGTTCTTAGAAGTCTAGCCTGCTAGTTTAGCTTCCGTGCAATGTTTCCAAAGCTAAAGAGGCCAATAGACCAAGTTATTCAAATTGCACAAAAACGTCAAATGCTCGTCTATGGAGGGAGTTGAGCAATTCCAAAGCATCAAAGTGGACCTTTGACTCTATTTAGTTTTAGAAGTCTAGCATGCTAGTTTAGCTTTCGTGCAATTTCGTAAGCTAAAGAGCCAATAGACCAAGTTATGATTCAAATTGCACAAAACGTCAAATGCTCGTCTATGGAGGGAGTTGAGCAATTCCAAAGCATCAAAGTGGACCTTTGTACTCTATTTAGTGTTCTTAGAAGTCTAGCATGCTAGTTTAGCTTTCGTGCAATGTTTCGTAAGCTAAAGAGCCAATAGACCAAGTATATTCAAATTGCACAAAACGTCAAATGCTCGTCTATGGAGGGAGTTGAGCAATTCCAAAGCATCAAAGTGGACCTTTGGACTCTATTTAGAGTTCTTAGAAGTCTAGCATGCTAGTTTAGCTTTCGTGCAATGTTTCGTAAGCTAAAGATGCCAATAGACCAAGTTATGATTCAAATTGCACAAAAACGTCAAATGCTCGTCTATGGAGGGTTGAGCAATTCCAAAGCATCAAAGTGGACCTTTGACTCTATTTAGTGTTCTTACTAGTCAGCTATTTAGCTTTCGTGCAATGTTTCGTAAGCTAAATGCCAATAGACCAAGTTATGTTCAAATTGCACAAAAACGTCAAATGCTCGTCTATGGAGTGGGTTGAGCAATTCCAAAGCATCAAAGTGGACCTTTGGACTCTATTTAGTGTTCTTAGAAGTCTAGCATGCTAGTTTAGCTTTCGTGCAATGTTTCGTAAGCTAAAGATGCCAATAGACCAAGTATGATTCAAATTGCACAAAAACGCAAATGCTCGTCTATGGAGGGAGTTGAGCAATTCCAAAGCATCAAAGTGGACCTTTGCACTCTATTTAGTTCTAGAAGTCTAGCATGCTAATTTAGCTTTCGTGCAATGTTTCGTAAGCTAAAGAGCCAATAGACCAAGTTATTTTCAAATTGCACAAAAACGTCAAATGCTCGTCTATGGAGTGGGTTGAGCAATTCCAAAGCATCAAAGTGGACCTTTGGACTCTATTTAGTGTTCTTAGAAGTCTAGCATGCTAGTTTAGCTTTCGTGCAATGTTTCGTAAGCTAAATGCCAATAGACCAAGTTATGATTCAAATTGCACAAAAACGTCAAATGCTCGTCTATGGAGGGAGTTGAGCAATTCCAAAGCATCAAAGTGGACCTTTGCTCTATTTAGAGTTCTTAGAAGTCTAGCATGCTAGTTTAGCTTTCGTGCAATGTTTCGTAAGCTAAAGATGCCAATAGACCAAGTATGATTCAAATTGCACAAAAACGTCAAATGCTCGTCTATGGAGGGTTGAGCAATTCCAAAGCATCAAAGTGGACCTTTGCACTCTATTTAGTGTTCTTAGAAGTCTAGCATGCTTGTTAGCTTTCGTGCAATGTTTCGTAAGCTAAAGTCAATAGACCAAGTTATGTTTCAAATTGCACAAAAACGTCAAATGCTCGTCTATGGAGGGAGTTGAGCAATTCCAAAGCATCAAAGTGGACCTTTGGACTCTATTTAGTGTTCTTAGAAGTCTAGCATGCTAGTTTAGCTTTCGTGCAATGTTTCGTAAGCTAAAGATGCCAATAGACCAAGTTATGATTCAAATTGCACAAAAACGTCAAATGCTCGTCTATGGAGGGAGTTGAGCAATTCCAAAGCATCAAAGTGGACCTTTGACTCTATTTAGAGTTCTTAGAAGTCTAGCATGCTAATTTAGCTTTCGTGCAATGTTTCGTAAGCTAAAGAGCCAATAGACCAAGTTATGTTTCAAATTGCACAAAAACGTCAAATGCTCGTCTATGGAGTGGGTTGAGCAATTCCAAAGCATCAAAGTGGACCTTTGGACTCTATTTAGTGTTCTTAGAAGTCTAGCATGCTAGTTTAGCTTTCGTGCAATGTTTCGTAAGCTAAATGCCAATAGACCAAGCTATGATTCAAATTGCACAAAAACGCAAATGCTCGTCTATGGAGGAGTTGAGCAATTCCAAAGCATCAAAGTGGACCTTTGCACTCTATTTAGAGTTCTTAGAAGTCTAGCATGCTAATTTAGCTTTCGTGCAATGTTTCGTAAGCTAAAGAGCCAATAGACCAAGTATGATTCAAATTGCACAAAAACGTCAAATGCTCGTCTGGAGGTTGAGCAATTCCAAAGCATCAAAGTGGACCTTTGCTCTATTTAGTGTTCTTAGAAGTCTAGCATGCTAGTTTAGCTTTCGTGCAATGTTTCGTAAGCTAAAGATGCCAATAGACCAAGTTATGTTTCAAATTGCACAAAAACGTCAAATGCTCGTCTATGGAGGGAGTGAGCAATTCCAAAGCATCAAAGTGGACCTTTGACTCTATTTAGTGTTCTAGAAGTCTAGCATGCTAGTTTAGCTTTCGTGCAATGTTTCGTAAGCTAAAGATGCCAATAGACCAAGTTATGTTTCAAATTGCACAAAAACGTCAAATGCTCGTCTATGGAGTGGGTTGAGCAATTCCAAAGCATCAAAGTGGACCTTTGACTCTATTTAGTTCTAGAAGTCTAGCATGCTAGTTTAGCTTTCGTGCAATGTTTCGTAAGCTAAAGATGCCAATAGACCAAGTTATGTTCAAATTGCACAAAAACGTCAAATGCTCGTCTATGGAGTGGGTTGAGCAATTCCAAAGCATCAAAGTGGACCTTTGGACTCTATTTAGTTTTTAGAAGTCTAGCATGCTAGTTTAGCTTTCGTGCAATGTTTCGTAAGCTAAAGATGCCAATAGACCAAGTATGATTCAAATTGCACAAAAACGTCAAATGCTCGTCTATGGAGGGAGTTGAGCAATTCCAAAGCATCAAAGTGGACCTTTGCTCTATTTAGTGTTCTTAGAAGTCTCGGATGCTAGTTTAGCTTTCGTGCAATGTTTCGTAAGCTAAAGATTCCAACAGACCAAGTTATGATTCAAATTGCACAAAAACGTCAAAAGCTCGTCTATGGAGGGAGTTGAGCAATTCTAAAGAATCAAAGTGGACCTTTGGACTCTATTTAGAGTTCTTAGAAGTCTAGCATGCTAGTTTAGCTTTCGTGCAATTTTCGTAAGCTAAAGATGCCAATAGACCAAGTTATGATTCAAATTGCACAAAAACGTCAAATGCTCGTCTATGGAGGGTTGAGCAATTCCAAAGCATCAAAGTGGACCTTTGGACTCTATTTAGTGTTCTTAGAAGTCTAGCATGCTAGTTTAGCTTTCGTGCAATGTTTCGTAAGCTAAAGATGCCAATAGACCAAGTATGATTCAAATTGCACGAAAACGTAAAATGCTCGTCTATGGAGGGAGTTGAGCAATTCCAAAGCATCAAAGTGGACCTTTGGACTCTATTTAGTGTTCTTAGAAGTCTAGCATGCTAGTTTAGCTTTCGTGCAATGTTTCGTAAGCTAAAGATGCCAATAGACCAAGTTATGATTCAAATTGCACAAAAACGTCAAATGCTCGTCTATGGAGGGTTGAGCAATTCCAAAGCATCAAAGTGGACCTTTGGACTCTATTTAGTGTTCTTAGTAGTCTAGCATGCTTTTAGCTTTCGTGCAATGTTTCGTAAGCTAAAGATGCCAATAGACCAAGTATGTTTCAAATTGCACAAAAACGTCAAATGCTCGTCTATGGAGGGTTGAGCAATTCCAAAGCATCAAAGTGGACCTTTGACTCTATTTAGTGTTCTTAGAAGTCTAGCATGCTAGTTTAGCTTTCGTGCAATGTTTCGTAAGCTAAAGATGCCAATAGACCAAGCTATGATTCAAATTGCACAAAAACCAAATGCTCGTCTATGGAGGGAGTTGAGCAATTCCAAAGCATCAAAGTGGACCTTTGCACTCTATTTAGAGTTCTAGAAGTCTAGCATGCTAATTTAGCTTTCGTGCAATGTTTCGTAAGCTAAAGAGCCAATAGACCAAGTTATGATTCAAATTGCACAAAAACGTCAAATGCTCGTCTATGGAGGGGTTGAGCAATTCCAAAGCATCAAAGTGGACCTTTGGACTCTATTTAGTGTTCTTAGAAGTCTAGCATGCTAGTTTAGCTTTCGTGCAATGTTTCGTAAGCTAAAGATGCCAATAGACCAAGATGATTCAAATTGCACAAAAATCAAATGCTCGTATGGAGGAGTTGAGCAATTCCAAAGCATCAAAGTGGACCTTTGCACTCTATTTAGTGTTCTTAGAAGTCTAGCATGCTAGTTTAGCTTTCGTGCAATGTTTCGTAAGCTAAAGATGCCAATAGACCAAGTTTATTTCAAATTGCACAAAAACGTCAAATGCTCGTCTATGGAGGGGTTGAGCAATTCCAAAGCATCAAAGTGGACCTTTGACTCTATTTAGTGTTCTTAGAAGTCTAGCATGCTAGTTTAGCTTTCGTGCAATGTTTCGTAAGCTAAAGATGCCAATAGACCAAGTATGATTCAAATTGCACAAAAACGTCAAATGCTCGTCTATGGAGGGAGTTGAGCAATTCCAAAGCATCAAAGTGGACCTTTGGACTCTATTTAGAGTTCTTAGAAGTCTAGCATGCTAGTTTAGCTTTCGTGCAATGTTTCGTAAGCTAAAGAGCCAATAGACCAAGTTATGTTCAAATTGCACAAAAACGTCAAATGCTCGTCTATGGAGGGGTTGAGCAATTCCAAAGCATCAAAGTGGACCTTTGGACTCTATTTAGTGTTCTTAGAAGTCTAGCATGCTAGTTTAGCTTTCGTGCAATCGTTTCGTAAGCTAAAGAGCCAATAGACCAAGTATGATTCAAATTGCACAAAAACGTCAAATGCTCGTCTATGGAGGGAGTTGAGCAATTCCAAAGCATCAAAGTGGACCTTTGGACTCTATTTAGAGTTCTTAGAAGTCTAGCATGCTAGTTTAGCTTTCGTGCAATTTCGTAAGCTAAAGATGCCAATAGACCAAGTATGATTCAAATTGCACAAAACGTCAAATGCTCGTCTATGGAGGGAGTTGAGCAATTCCAAAGCATCAAAGTGGACCTTTACTCTATTTAGTGTTCTTAGAAGTCTAGCATGCTAGTTTAGCTTTCGTGCAATGTTTCGTAAGCTAAAGATGCCAATAGACCAAGTTATGTTCAAATTGCACAAAAACGTCAAATGCTCGTCTATGGAGGGTTGAGCAATTCCAAAGCATCAAAGTGGACCTTTGCTCTATTTAGTGTTCTTAGAAGTCTAGCATGCTAGTTTAGCTTTCGTGCAATGTTTCGTAAGCTAAAGAGCCAATAGACCAAGTATGATTCAAATTGCACAAAAACGTCAAATGCTCGTCTATGGAGGGTTGAGCAATTCCAAAGCATCAAAGTGGACCTTTGGACTCTATTTAGTGTTCTTAGAAGTCTAGCATGCTAGTTTAGCTTTCGTGCAACGTTTCGTAAGCTAAAGATGCCAATAGACCAAGTTATGATTCAAATTGCACAAAAACGTCAAATGCTCGTCTATGGAGGGATTGAGCAATTCCAAAGCATCAAAGTGGAGATTTGACTCTATTTAGTGTTCTTAGAAGTCTAGCATGCTTGTTTAGCTTTCGTGCAATGTTTCGTAAGCTAAAGATGAATAGACCAAGTTGTTTCAAATTGCACAAAAACGTCAAATGCTCGTCTATGGAGTGGGTTGAGCAATTCCAAAGCATCAAAGTGGACCTTTGGACTCTATTTAGTGTTCTTAGAAGTCTAGCATGCTAGTTTAGCTTTCGTGCAATGTTTCGTAAGCTAAAGAGCCAATAGACCAAGCTATGATTCAAATTGCACAAAAACGTCAAATGCTCGTCTATGGAGGGAGTTGAGCAATTCCAAAGCATCAAAGTGGACCTTTGCACTCTATTTAGAGTTCTTAGAAGTCTAGCATGCTAGTTTAGCTTTCGTGCAATGTTTCGTAAGCTAAAGATGCCAATAGACCAAGTTATGTTCAAATTGCACAAAAACGTCAAATGCTCGTCTATGGAGGGAGTTGAGCAATTCCAAAGCATCAAAGTGGACCTTTGGACTCTATTTAGTGTTCTTAGAAGTCTAGCATGCTAGTTTAGCTTTCGTGCAATTTCGTAAGCTAAAGATGCCAATAGACCAAGTTATGTTCAAATTGCACAAAAACGTCAAATGCTCGTCTATGGAGTTGAGCAATTCCAAAGCATCAAAGTGGACCTTTGGACTCTATTTAGAGTTCTTAGAAGTCTAGCATGCTAGTTTAGCTTTCGTGCAATGTTTCGTAAGCTAAAGATGCCAATAGACCAAGTTATGTTTCAAATTGCACAAAAACGTCAAATGCTCGTCTATGGAGGGGTTGAGCAATTCCAAAGCATCAAAGTGGACCTTTGACTCTATTTAGAGTTCTTAGAAGTCTAGCATGCTAGTTTAGCTTTCGTGCAATGTTTCGTAAGCTAAAGAGCCAATAGACCAAGTTATGTTCAAATTGCACAAAAACGTCAAATGCTCGTCTATGGAGGGGTTGAGCAATTCCAAAGCATCAAAGTGGACCTTTGGACTCTATTTAGAGTTCTTAGAAGTCTAGCATGCTAGTTTAGCTTTCGTGCAATGTTTCGTAAGCTAAAGATGCCAATAGACCAAGTTATGATTCAAATTGCAAAAACGTCAAATGCTCGTCTATGGAGGGGTTGAGCAATTCCAAAGCATCAAAGTGGACCTTTGGACTCTATTTAGTGTTCTTAGAAGTCTAGCATGCTAGTTTAGCTTTCGTGCAATGTTTCGTAAGCTAAAGATGCCAATAGACCAAGTTATGTTTCAAATTGCACAAAAACGTCAAATGCTCGTCTATGGAGTTGAGCAATTCCAAAGCATCAAAGTGGACCTTTGGACTCTATTTAGAGTTCTTAGAAGTCTAGCATGCTATTTAGCTTTCGTGCAATGTTTCGTAAGCTAAAGAGCCAATAGACCAAGTTATGTTCAAATTGCACAAAAACGTCAAATGCTCGTCTATGGAGGGGTTGAGCAATTCCAAAGCATCAAAGTGGACCTTTGACTCTATTTAGAGTTCTAGAAGTCTAGCATGCTTTAGCTTTCGTGCAATGTTTCGTAAGCTAAAGAGCCAATAGACCAAGTTATGTTTCAAATTGCACAAAAACGTCAAATGCTCGTCTATGGAGGGGTTGAGCAATTCCAAAGCATCAAAGTGGACCTTTGGACTCTATTTAGAGTTCTTAGAAGTCTAGCATGCTAGTTTAGCTTTCGTGCAATGTTTCGTAAGCTAAAGATGCCAATAGACCAAGTTATGATTCAAATTGCACAAAACGTCAAATGCTCGTCTATGGAGGGAGTTGAGCAATTCCAAAGCATCAAAGTGGACCTTTGGACTCTATTTAGTGTTCTTAGAAGTCTAGCATGCTAGTTTAGCTTTCGTGCAATGTTTCGTAAGCTAAAGATGCCAATAGACCAAGTATGATTCAAATTGCACAAAAACGTCAAATGCTCGTCTATGGAGGGAGTTGAGCAATTCCAAAGCATCAAAGTGGACCTTTGACTCTATTTAGAGTTCTTAGAAGTCTAGCATGCTAGTTTAGCTTTCGTGCAATGTTTCGTAAGCTAAAGGCCAATAGACCAAGTTATGATTCAAATTGCACAAAAACGTCAAATGCTCGTCTATGGAGGGAGTTGAGCAATTCCAAAGCATCAAAGTGGACCTTTGGACTCTATTTAGTGTTCTTAGAAGTCTAGCATGCTAATGTTAGCTTTCGTGCAATGTTTCGTAAGCTAAAGATGCCAATAGACCAAGTTATGTTCAAATTGCACAAAAACGTCAAATGCTCGTCTATGGAGGGAGTTGAGCAATTCCAAAATCAAAGTGGACCTTTGACTCTATTTAGAGTTCTAGAAGTCTAGCATGCTAGTTTAGCTTTCGTGCAATGTTTCGTAAGCTAAAGAGCCAATAGACCAAGTTATGTTCAAATTGCACAAAACAAATGCTCGTCTATGGAGGGGTTGAGCAATTCCAAAGCATCAAAGTGGACCTTTGGACTCTATTTAGAGTTCCTAGAAGTCTAGCATGCTAGTTTAGCTTTCGTGCAATGTTTCGTAAGCTAAAGATGCCAATAGACCAAGTTGTTCAAATTGCACAAAAACGTCAAATGCTCGTCTATGGAGTGGGTTGAGCAATTCCAAAGCATCAAAGTGGACCTTTGGACTCTATTTAGTGTTCTTAGAAGTCTAGCATGCTAGTTTAGCTTTCGTGCAATGTTTCGTAAGCTAAAGAGCCAATAGACCAAGCTATGATTCAAATTGCACAAAAACGTCAAATGCTCGTCTATGGAGGGAGTTGAGCAATTCCAAAGCATCAAAGTGGACCTTTGCACTCTATTTAGAGTTCTTAGAAGTCTAGCATGCTAGTTTAGCTTTCGTGCAATGTTTCGTAAGCTAAAGATGCCAATAGACCAAGTTATGATTCAAATTGCACAAAAACGTCAAATGCTCGTCTATGGAGGGAGTTGAGCAATTCCAAAGCATCAAAGTGGACCTTTGACTCTATTTAGTGTTCTTAGAAGTCTAGCATGCTAGTTTAGCTTTCGTGCAAGTTTCGTAAGCTAAAGATGCCAATAGACCAAGTTATGTTCAAATTGCACAAAAACGTCAAATGCTCGTCTATGGAGTGGGTTGAGCAATTCCAAAGCATCAAAGTGGACCTTTGGACTCTATTTAGTTTCTTAGAAGTCTAGCATGCTAGTTTAGCTTTCGTGCAATGTTTCGTAAGCTAAAGATGCCAATAGACCAAGCTATGATTCAAATTGCACAAAAACGTCAAATGCTCGTCTATGGAGGGAGTTGAGCAATTCCAAAGCATCAAAGTGGACCTTTGCACTCTATTTAGTGTTCTTAGAAGTCTAGCATGCTAGTTTAGCTTTCGTGCAATGTTTCGTAAGCTAAAGAGGCCAATAGACCAAGTATATTCAAATTGCACAAAAACGTCAAATGCTCGTCTATGGAGGGAGTTGAGCAATTCCAAAGCATCAAAGTGGACCTTTGGACTCTATTTAGAGTTCTTAGAAGTCTAGCCTGCTAGTTTAGCTTTCATGGAATGTTTCGTAAGCTAAAGATGCCAATAGACCAAGGTATGATTCAAATTGCACAAAAACATCAAAAGCTCGTCTATGGAGGGAGTTGAGCAATTCCAAAGCATCAAAGTGGACCTTTGGACTCTATTTAGTGTTCTTAGAAGTCTAGCATGCTAGTTTAGCTTTCGTGCAATGTTTCGTAAGCTAAAGAGGCCAATAGACCAAGCTATGATTCAAATTGCACAAAAACGTCAAATGCTCGTCTATGGAGGGAGTTGAGCAATTCCAAAGCATCAAAGTGGACCTTTGACTCTATTTAGTGTTCTAGAAGTCTAGCATGCTAGTTTAGCTTTCGTGCAATTTTCGTAAGCTAAAGAGCCAATAGACCAAGTTATGTTCAAATTGCACAAAAACGTCAAATGCTCGTCTATGGAGGGTTGAGCAATTCCAAAGCATCAAAGTGGACCTTTGACTCTATTTAGTGTTCTTCTAGAAGTCTAGCATGCTAGTTTAGCTTTCGTGCAATGTTTCGTAAGCTAAAGAGCCAATAGACCAAGTTATGATTTCAAATTGCACAAAAACGTCAAATGCTCGTCTATGGAGGGGTTGAGCAATTCCAAAGCATCAAAGTGGACCTTTGGACTCTATTTAGTGTTCTTAGAAGTCTAGCATGCTAGTTTAGCTTTCGTGCAATGTTTCGTAAGCTAAAGATGCCAATAGACCAAGCTATGATTCAAATTGCACAAAAACGCAAATGCTCGTCTATGGAGGGAGTTGAGCAATTCCAAAGCATCAAAGTGGACCTTTGCACTCTATTTAGTGTTCTTAGAGTTAGATGCTAGTTTAGTTTCGTGCAATGTTTCGTAAGCTAAAGATGCCAATAGACCAAGTTATGATTCAAATTGCACAAAAACGTCAAATGCTCGTCTATGGAGGGAGTTGAGCAATTCCAAAGCATCAAAGTGGACCTTTGACTCTATTTAGTGTTCTTAGAAGTCTAGCATGCTAGTTTAGCTTTCGTGCAATGTTTCGTAAGCTAAAGAGCCAATAGACCAAGTATATTCAAATTGCACAAAAACGTCAAATGCTCGTCTATGGAGGGAGTTGAGCAATTCCAAAGCATCAAAGTGGACCTTTGGACTCTATTTAGTGTTCTTAGAAGTCTAGCATGCTAGTTTAGCTTTCGTGCAATGTTTCGTAAGCTAAAGATGCCAATAGACCAAGTTGATTCAAATTGCACAAAACGTCAAATGCTCGTCTATGGAGGGAGTTGAGCAATTCCAAAGCATCAAAGTGGACCTTTGCACTCTATTTAGTGTTCTTAGAAGTCTAGCATGCTAGTTTAGCTTTCGTGCAATTTTCGTAAGCTAAAGATGCCAATAGACCAAGTTATGTTTCAAATTGCACAAAAACGTCAAATGCTCGTCTATGGAGTGGGTTGAGCAATTCCAAAGCATCAAAGTGGACCTTTGGACTCTATTTAGTGTTCTTAGAATCTAGCATGCTAGTTTGCTTTCGTGCAATGTTTCGTAAGCTAAAGATGCCAATAGACCAAGTTATTCAAATTGCACAAAAACGTCAAATGCTCGTCTATGGAGTGGAGTTGAGCAATTCCAAAGCATCAAAGTGGAACTTTGTACTCTATTTAGTTTCTTAGAAGTCTAGCATGCTAGTTTAGCTTTCGTGCAACGTTTCGTAAGCTAAGATGCCAATAGACCAAGTTATGATTCAAATTGCACAAAACGTCAAATGCTCGTCTATGGAGGGAGTTGAGCAATTCCAAAGCATCAAAGTGGACCTTTGACTCTATTTAGTGTTCTTAGAAGTCTAGCATGCTGTTTAGCTTTCGTGCAATGTTTCGTAAGCTAAAGATGCCAATAGACCAAGTTATGTTTCAAATTGCACAAAAACGTCAAATGCTCGTCTATGGAGGGGTTGAGCAATTCCAAAGCATCAAAGTGGATTTGACTCTATTTAGTGTTCTTAGAAGTCTAGCATGCTAGTTTAGCTTTCGTGCAATGTTTCGTAAGCTAAAGATGCCAATAGACCAAGCTATGATTCAAATTGCACAAAAACGTCAAATGCTCGTCTATGGAGGGAGTTGAGCAATTCCAAAGCATCAAAGTGGACCTTTGACTCTATTTAGAGTTCTTAGAAGTCTAGCATGCTAGTTTAGCTTTCGTGCAATGTTTCGTAAGCTAAAGATGCCAATAGACCAAGTTATGATTCAAATTGCACAAAAACGTCAAATGCTCGTCTATGGAGGGAGTTGAGCAATTCCAAAGCATCAAAGTGGACCTTTGACTCTATTTAGTGTTCTTAGAAGTCTAGCATGCTAGTTTAGCTTTCGTGCAATGTTTCGTAAGCTAAAGATGCCAATAGACCAAGCTATGATTCAAATTGCACAAAAACGTCAAATGCTCGTCTATGGAGGGAGTTGAGCAATTCCAAAGCATCAAAGTGGACCTTTGACTCTATTTAGAGTTCTAGAAGTCTAGCATGCTATTTAGCTTTCGTGCAATGTTTCGTAAGCTAAAGATGCCAATAGACCAAGTTATTTCAAATTGCACAAAAACGTCAAATGCTCGTCTATGGAGGGAGTTGAGCAATTCCAAAGCATCAAAGTGGACCTTTGACTCTATTTAGTGTTCTTAGAAGTCTAGCATGCTATTTAGCTTTCGTGCAATGTTTCGTAAGCTAAAGATGCCAATAGACCAAGTTATGATTCAAATTGCACAAAAACGTCAAATGCTCGTCTATGGAGGGAGTTGAGCAATTCCAAAGCATCAAAGTGGACCTTTGACTCTATTTAGAGTTCTTAGAAGTCTAGCATGCTAGTTTAGCTTTCGTGCAATGTTTCGTAAGCTAAGATGCCAATAGACCAAGTTATGATTCAAATTGCACAAAAACGTCAAATGCTCGTCTATGGAGGGAGTTGAGCAATTCCAAAGCATCAAAGTGGACCTTTGACTCTATTTAGTGTTCTTAGAAGTCTAGCATGCTAGTTTAGCTTTCGTGCAATGTTTCGTAAGCTAAAGATGCCAATAGACCAAGTTATGATTCAAATTGCACAAAACGTCAAATGCTCGTCTATGGAGGGAGTTGAGCAATTCCAAAGCATCAAAGTGGACCTTTGACTCTATTTAGAGTTCTTAGAAGTCTAGCATGCTAGTTTAGCTTTCGTGCAATGTTTCGTAAGCTAAAGATGCCAATAGACCAAGTTATGATTCAAATTGCACAAAAACGTCAAATGCTCGTCTATGGAGGGAGTTGAGCAATTCCAAAGCATCAAAGTGGACCTTTGACTCTATTTAGTGTTCTTAGAAGTCTAGCATGCTTTAGCTTTCGTGCAATGTTTCGTAAGCTAAAGATGCCAATAGACCAAGTTATGATTCAAATTGCACAAAAACGTCAAATGCTCGTCTATGGAGGGAGTTGAGCAATTCCAAAGCATCAAAGTGGACCTTTGCACTCTATTTAGAGTTCTAGAAGTCTAGCATGCTATTTAGCTTTCGTGCAATGTTTCGTAAGCTAAAGATGCCAATAGACCAAGTTATGATTCAAATTGCACAAAAACGTCAAATGCTCGTCTATGGAGTGGGTTGAGCAATTCCAAAGCATCAAAGTGGACCTTTGACTCTATTTAGAGTTCTTAGAAGTCTAGCATGCTATTTAGCTTTCGTGCAATGTTTCGTAAGCTAAAGATGCCAATAGACCAAGCTATGATTCAAATTGCACAAAAACGTCAAATGCTCGTCTATGGAGGGGTTGAGCAATTCCAAAGCATCAAAGTGGACCTTTGACTCTATTTAGTGTTCTTAGAAGTCTAGCATGCTAGTTTAGCTTTCGTGCAATGTTTCGTAAGCTAAAGATGCCAATAGACCAAGCTATGATTCAAATTGCACAAAACGTCAAATGCTCGTCTATGGAGGGAGTTGAGCAATTCCAAAGCATCAAAGTGGACCTTTGACTCTATTTAGAGTTTTTAGAAGTCTAGCATGCTAGTTTAGCTTTCGTGCAAGTTTCGTAAGCTAAAGATGCCAATAGACCAAGTTATGATTCAAATTGCACAAAAACGTCAAATGCTCGTCTATGGAGGGAGTTGAGCAATTCCAAAGCATCAAAGTGGACCTTTGACTCTATTTAGTGTTCTAGAAGTCTAGCATGCTAGTTTAGCTTTCGTGCAATGTTTCGTAAGCTAAAGATGCCAATAGACCAAGCTATGATTCAAATTGCACAAAAACGTCAAATGCTCGTCTATGGAGGGAGTTGAGCAATTCCAAAGCATCAAAGTGGACCTTTGACTCTATTTAGTGTTCTAGAAGTCTAGCATGCTTTAGCTTTCGTGCGTTTCGTAAGCTAAAGAGGCCAATAGACCAAGTTATGATTCAAATTGCACAAAACGTCAAATGCTCGTCTATGGAGGGAGTTGAGCAATTCCAAAGCATCAAAGTGGACCTTTGACTCTATTTAGTGTTCTTAGAAGTCTAGCATGCTAGTTTAGCTTTCGTGCAATGTTTCGTAAGCTAAAGATGCCAATAGACCAAGTTATGATTCAAATTGCACAAAAACGTCAAATGCTCGTCTATGGAGGGAGTTGAGCAATTCCAAAGCATCAAAGTGGACCTTTGACTCTATTTAGTGTTCTTAGAAGTCTAGCATGCTGTTTAGCTTTCGTGCAATGTTTCGTAAGCTAAAGATGCCAATAGACCAAGTTATGATTCAAATTGCACAAAAACGTCAAATGCTCGTCTATGGAGGGAGTTGAGCAATTCCAAAGCATCAAAGTGGACCTTTGACTCTATTTAGTGTTCTAGAAGTCTAGCATGCTAATTTAGCTTTCGTGCAATGTTTCGTAAGCTAAAGATCCAATAGACCAAGTTATGTTTCAAATTGCACAAAAACGTCAAATGCTCGTCTATGGAGGGGTTGAGCAATTCCAAAGCATCAAAGTGGACCTTTGACTCTATTTAGTGTTCTTAGAAGTCTAGCATGCTTTAGCTTTCGTGCAATGTTTCGTAAGCTAAAGATGCCAATAGACCAAGTTATGATTCAAATTGCACAAAAACGTCAAATGCTCGTCTATGGAGGGGTTGAGCAATTCCAAAGCATCAAAGTGGACCTTTGACTCTATTTAGTGTTCTTAGAAGTCTAGCATGCTAGTTTAGCTTTCGTGCAATGTTTCGTAAGCTAAAGAGGCCAATAGACCAAGTTATGATTCAAATTGCACAAAAACGTCAAATGCTCGTCTATGGAGGGAGTTGAGCAATTCCAAAGCATCAAAGTGGACCTTTGCACTCTATTTAGTGTTCTTAGAAGTCTAGCATGCTAGTTTAGCTTTCGTGCAATGTTTCGTAAGCTAAGATGCCAATAGACCAAGTTATGATTCAAATTGCACAAAAACGTCAAATGCTCGTCTATGGAGGGAGTTGAGCAATTCCAAAGCATCAAAGTGGATTTGTACTCTATTTAGTGTTCTTAGAAGTCTAGCATGCTAGTTTAGCTTTCGTGCAATGTTTCGTAAGCTAAAGATGCCAATAGACAAGCAAATTCAAATTGCACAAAACGTCAAATGCTCGTCTATGGAGGGAGTTGAGCAATTCCAAAGCATCAAAGTGGACTTTGTACTCTATTTAGAGTTCTTAGAAGTCTAGCATGCTAGTTTAGCTTTCGTGCAATTTTCGTAAGCTAAAGATGCCAATAGACCAAGTTATGATTCAAATTGCACAAAACGTCAAATGCTCGTCTATGGAGGGAGTTGAGCAATTCCAAAGCATCAAAGTGGACTTTGTACTCTATTTAGTGTTCTTAGAAGTCTAGCATGCTGTTTAGCTTTCGTGCAACGTTTCGTAAGTAAAGATGCCAATAGACCAAGTTATGTTTCAAATTGCACAAAAACGTCAAATGCTCGTCTATGGAGTGGGTTGAGCAATTCCAAAGCATCAAAGTGGACCTTTGGACTCTATTTAGTGTTCTTAGAAGTCTAGCATGCTAGTTTAGCTTTCGTGCAATGTTTCGTAAGCTAAAGATGCCAATAGACCAAGCTATGATTCAAATTGCCAAAAACGTCAAATGCTCGTCTATGGAGGGAGTTGAGCAATTCCAAAGCATCAAAGTGGACCTTTACTCTATTTAGTGTTCTTAGAAGTCTAGCATGCAAGTTTAGCTTTCGTGCAATGTTTCGTAAGCTAAAGAGGCCAATAGACCAAGCTATTCAAATTGCACAAAACGTCAAATGCTCGTCTATGGAGGGGTTGAGCAATTCCAAAGCATCAAAGTGGACCTTTGACTCTATTTAGTGTTCTTAGAAGTCTAGCATGCTAGTTTAGCTTTCGTGCAACGTTTCGTAAGCTAAAGATGCAATAGACCAAGTTATGATTCAAATTGCACAAAAACGTCAAATGCTCGTATGGAGGGAGTTGAGCAATTCCAAAGCATCAAAGTGGACCTTTGACTCTATTTGTTCTAGAAGTCTAGCATGCTATTTAGCTTTCGTGCAATGTTTCGTAAGCTAAAGAGGCCAATAGAGCAAATTCAAATTGCACAAAAACGTCAAATGCTCGTCTATGGAGGGAGTTGAGCAATTCCAAAGCATCAAAGTGGACCTTTGACTCTATTTAGTGTTCTAGAAGTCTAGCATGCTATTTAGCTTTCGTGCAATGTTTCGTAAGCTAAAGATGCCAATAGACCAAGTTATGTTTCAAATTGCACAAAAACATCAAATGCTCGTCTATGGAGGGAGTTGAGCAATTCCAAAGCATCAAAGTGGACCTTTGAACTCTATTTAGAGTTCCCAGAAGTCTAGCATGCTAATTTAGCTTTCGTGCAATGTTTCGTAAGCTAAAGAGGCCAATAGACCAAGTTATGATTCAAATTGCACAAAAACGTCAACTGCTCGTCTATGGAGCGGGTTGAGCAATTCCAAAGCATCAAAGTGGACCTTTGGACTCTATTTAGTGTTCTTAGAAGTCTAGCATGCTAGTTTAGCTTTCGTGCAATGTTTCGTACGCCAAAGAGGCCAATAGACCAAGCTATGATTCAAATTGCACAAAAACGCCAAATGCTCGTCTATGGAGGGAGTTGAGCAATTCCAAAGCATCAAAGTGGCCTTTGCACTCTATTTATGTTCTGGAGTTTAGAAGTCTAGCATGCTAGTTTAGCATTCGTGCAACGTTTCGTAAGCTAAGGATGCCAATAGACCAAGTTATGATTCAAATTGCACGAAAACGTCAAAAGCTCTTCTATGGAGGGAGTTGAGCAATTCCAAAGCATCAAAGTGGAGATTTGTACTCTATTTAGTGTTCTTGGAAGTCTAGCATGCTAGTTTTGCTTTCGTGCAATGTTTCATAAGCTAAAGAGGCCAATAGACCGAGCTATAATTCAAATTGCACGAAAACGTCAAATGCTCGTCTATGGAGGGAGTTGAGCAATTCCAAAGCATCAAAGTGGAACTTTGTACTCTATTTAGAGTTCTTAGAATTCTAGCATGCTAGTTTAGCTTTCATGCAATGTTTTGTAAGCTAAGGATGCCAATAGACCAAGTTATGATTCAAATTGCACGAAAACGTCAAAAGCTGGTCTATGGAGGGAGTTGAGCAATTCCAAAGCTTCGAAGTGGACATTTGTACTCTATTAGTGTTCTAGAAGTCTAGCATGCTTGTTAGCTTTCGTGCAATGTTTCGTAAGTAAAGATGACAATAGACCAAGTTATGTTTCAAATTGCACAAAAACGTCAAATGCTCGTCTATGAAGTGGGTGGAGCAATTCCAACGCATCAAAGTGGACCTTTGGACTCTATTTAGTGTTCTTAGAAGTCTAGCATGCTAGTTTAGCTTTCGTGCAATGTTTCGTAAGCTAAAGATGCCAATAGACCAAGTTATGATTCAAATTGCACAAAAACGTCAAATGCTCGTCTATGGAGGGTTGAGCAATTCCAAAGCATCAAAGTGGACCTTTGGACTCTATTTAGTGTTCTTAGAAGTCTAGCATGCTAGTTTAGCTTTCGTGCAATGTTTCGTAAGCTAAAGATGCCAATAGACCAAGTATATTCAAATTGCACAAAACGTCAAATGCTCGTCTATGGAGGGAGTTGAGCAATTCCAAAGCATCAAAGTGGACCTTTGTACTCTATTTAGTTTTTAGAAGTCTAGCATGCTAGTTTAGCTTTCGTGCAATGTTTCGTAAGCTAAAGATGCCAATAGACCAAGTTATGTTCAAATTGCACAAAAACGTCAAAGCTCTGTGGAGGGAGTTGAGCAATTCCAAAGCATCAAAGTGGATTTGACTCTATTTAGTGTTCTTAGAAGTCTAGCATGCTAGTTTAGCTTTCGTGCAATGTTTCGTAAGCTAAAGATGCCAATAGACCAAGCTATATTCAAATTGCACAAAACGTCAAATGCTCGTCTATGGAGGGAGTTGAGCAATTCCAAAGCATCAAAGTGGACCTTTGACTCTATTTAGAGTTCTAGAAGTCTAGCATGCTAATTTAGCTTTCGTGCAATGTTTCGTAAGCTAAAGAGCCAATAGACCAAGTTATGTTTCAAATTGCACAAAAACGTCAAATGCTCGTCTATGGAGTGGGTTGAGCAATTCCAAAGCATCAAAGTGGACCTTTGGACTCTATTTAGTGTTCTTAGAAGTCTAGCATGCTAGTTTAGCTTTCGTGCAATTTTCGTAAGCTAAAGATGCCAATAGACCAAGTTATGATTCAAATTGCACAAAAACGTCCAATGCTCGTCTATGGAGGGAGTTGAGCAATTCCAAAGCATCAAAGTGGACCTTTGCTCTATTTAGTGTTCTTAGAAGTCTAGCATGCTAGTTTAGCTTTCGTGCAATGTTTCGTAAGCTAAAGAGCCAATAGACCAAGTTATGTTCAAATTGCACAAAAACGTCAAATGCTCGTCTATGGAGTGGGTTGAGCAATTCCAAAGCATCAAAGTGGACCTTTGGACTCTATTTAGTGTTCTTAGAAGTCTAGCATGCTAGTTTAGCTTTCGTGCAATTTTCGTAAGCTAAAGATGCCAATAGACCAAGTTATGATTCAAATTGCACAAAACGTCAAATGCTCGTCTATGGAGGGAGTTGAGCAATTCCAAAGCATCAAAGTGGACCTTTGTACTCTATTTAGTGTTCTTGAAGTCTAGCATGCTAGTTTAGCTTTCGTGCAATGTTTCGTAAGCTAAAGATGCCAATAGACCAAGTTATGTTCAAATTGCACAAAACGTCAAATGCTCGTCTATGGAGGGTTGAGCAATTCCAAAGCATCAAAGTGGACCTTTGGACTCTATTTAGTGTTCTTAGAAGTCTAGCATGCTAGTTTAGCTTTCGTGCAATGTTTCGTAAGCTAAAGATGCCAATAGACCAAGCTATGATTCAAATTGCACAAAATCGTCAAATGCTCGTCTATGGAGGGAGTTGAGCAATTCCAAACCATCAAAGTGGAGATTTGTACTCTATTTAGTGTTCTTCGTAGTCTAGCATGCTTGTTTAGCTTTCGTGCAATGTTTCGTAAGCTAAAGATGCCAATAGACCAAGTTATGTTTCAAATTGCACAAAAACGTCAAATGCTCGTCTATGGAGTGGGTTGAGCAATTCCAAAGCATCAAAGTGGACCTTTGGACTCTATTTAGTGTTCTTAGAAGTCTAGCATGCTAGTTTAGCTTTCGTGCAATGTTTCGTAAGCTAAAGATGCCAATAGACCAAGTATGATTCAAATTGCACAAAAACGTCAAATGCTCGTCTATGGAGGGAGTTGACCAATTCCAAAGCATCAAAGTGGACCTTTGCACTCTATTTAGTGTTCTTAGAAGTCTAGCATGCTAGTTTTGCTTTCGTTCAATGTTTCGTAAGCTAAAGATGCCAATAGACCAAGTTATTCAAATTGCACAAAACGTCAAATGCTCGTCTATGGAGGGGTTGAGCAATTCCAAAGCATCAAAGTGGACCTTTGGACTCTATTTAGTGTTCTTAGAAGTCTAGCATGCTAGTTTAGCTTTCGTGCAATGTTTCGTAAGCTAAAGATGCCAATAGACCAAGTTATGATTCAAATTGCACAAAAACGTCAAATGCTCGTCTATGGAGGGAGTTGAGCAATTCCAAAGCATCAAAGTGGACCTTTGGACTCTATTTAGTGTTCTTAGAAGTCTAGCATGCTAGTTTAGCTTTCGTGCAATGTTTCGTAAGCTAAAGAGGCCAATAGACCAAGTATATTCAAATTGCACAAAAACGTCAAATGCTCGTCTATGGAGGGGTTGAGCAATTCCAAAGCATCAAAGTGGACCTTTGGACTCTATTTAGAGTTCTTAGAAGTCTAGCATGCTAGTTTAGCTTTCGTGCAATGTTTCGTAAGCTAAAGATGCCAATAGACCAAGTTATGTTTCAAATTGCACAAAACGTCAAATGCTCGTCTATGGAGTGGGTTGAGCAATTCCAAAGCATCAAAGTGGACCTTTGGACTCTATTTAGTGTTCTTAGAAGTCTAGCATGCTAGTTTAGCTTTCGTGCAATGTTTCGTAAGCTAAAGATGCCAATAGACCAAGTTATGTTCAAATTGCACAAAAACGTCAAATGCTCGTCTATGGAGGGAGTTGAGCAATTCCAAAGCATCAAAGTGGACCTTTGGACTCTATTTAGTGTTCTTAGAAGTCTAGCATGCTAGTTTAGCTTTCGTGCAATGTTTCGTAAGCTAAAGAGGCCAATAGACCAAGTTATTCAAATTGCACAAAAACGTCAAATGCTCGTCTATGGAGGGGTTGAGCAATTCCAAAGCATCAAAGTGGACCTTTGACTCTATTTAGTGTTCTTAGAAGTCTAGCATGCTAGTTTAGCTTTCGTGCAACGTTTCGTAAGCTAAGGATGCCAATAGACCAAGTTATGATTCAAATTGCACAAAACGTCAAATGCTCGTCTATGGAGGGAGTTGAGCAATTCCAAAGCATCAAAGTGGACCTTTGACTCTATTTAGTGTTCTTAGAAGTCTAGCATGCTAGTTTAGCTTTCGTGCAATGTTTCGTAAGCTAAAGATGCCAATAGACCAAGTATATTCAAATTGCACAAAAAACGTCAAATGCTCGTATGGAGGGAGTTGAGCAATTCCAAAGCATCAAAGTGGACCTTTGACTCTATTTAGTTCTTAGAAGTCTAGCATGCTAGTTTAGCTTTCGTGCAATGTTTCGTAAGCTAAAGATGCCAATAGACCAAGTTATGATTCAAATTGCACAAAACGTCAAATGCTCGTCTATGGAGGGAGTTGAGCAATTCCAAAGCATCAAAGTGGACCTTTGTACTCTATTTATGTTCTTAGAGTCTAGCATGCTTGTTTAGCTTTCGTGCAACGTTTCGTAAGCTAAAGATGCAATAGACCAAGTTATGTTTCAAATTGCACAAAACGTCAAATGCTCGTCTATGGAGTGGGTTGAGCAATTCCAAAGCATCAAAGTGGACCTTTGGACTCTATTTAGTGTTCTTAGAAGTCTAGCATGCTAGTTTAGCTTTCGTGCAATGTTTCGTAAGCTAAAGATGCCAATAGACCAAGTATGATTCAAATTGCACAAAAACGTCAAATGCTCGTCTATGGAGGGAGTTGAGCAATTCCAAAGCATCAAAGTGGACCTTTGCTCTATTTAGTGTTCTTGAAGTCTAGCATGCTAGTTTAGCTTTCGTGCAATGTTTCGTAAGCTAAAGATGCCAATAGACCAAGTATATTCAAATTGCACAAAACGTCAAATGCTCGTCTATGGAGGGAGTTGAGCAATTCCAAAGCATCAAAGTGGACCTTTGGACTCTATTTAGAGTTTTAGAAGTCTAGCATGCTAGTTTAGCTTTCGTGCAACGTTTCGTAAGCTAAAGATGCCAATAGACCAAGTTATGATTCAAATTGCACAAAAACGTCAAATGCTCGTTATGGAGGGAGTTGAGCAATTCCAAAGCATCAAAGTGAGATTTGGACTCTATTTAGTGTTCTTGAAGTCTAGCATGCTAGTTTAGCTTTCGTGCAATGTTTTAAGCTAAAGATGCCAATAGACCAAGTATATTCAAATTGCACAAAAACGTCAAATGCTCGTCTATGGAGGGAGTTGAGCAATTCCAAAGCATCAAAGTGGACCTTTGACTCTATTTAGTTCTAGAAGTCTAGCATGCTAATTTAGCTTTCGTGCAATGTTTCGTAAGCTAAAGATGCCAATAGACCAAGTTATGTTTCAAATTGCACAAAAACGTCAAATGCTCGTCTATGGAGTGGGTTGAGCAATTCCAAAGCATCAAAGTGGACCTTTGACTCTATTTAGAGTTCTTAGAAGTCTAGCATGCTAGTTTAGCTTTCGTGCAATGTTTCGTAAGCTAAAGATGCCAATAGACCAAGTTATGTTTCAAATTGCACAAAAACGTCAAATGCTCGTCTATGGAGGGGTTGAGCAATTCCAAAGCATCAAGTGGACCTTTGGACTCTATTTAGTGTTCTTAGAAGTCTAGCATGCTAGTTTAGCTTTCGTGCAATGTTTCGTAAGCTAAAGAGCCAATAGACCAAGCTATGATTCAAATTGCACAAAAACGCAAATGCTCGTCTATGGAGGGAGTTGAGCAATTCCAAAGCATCAAAGTGGACCTTTGCTCTATTTAGTGTTCTTAGAGAAGTCTAGCATGCTAGTTTAGCTTTCGTGCAACGTTTCGTAAGCTAAAGATGCCAATAGACCAAGTTATGATTCAAATTGCACAAAACGTCAAATGCTCGTCTATGGAGGGAGTTGAGCAATTCCAAAGCATCAAAGTGGACCTTTGTACTCTATTTAGTGTTCTTGAAGTCTAGCATGCTAGTTTAGCTTTCGTGCAATGTTTCGTAAGCTAAAGAGCCAATAGACCAAGTTATTCAAATTGCACAAAACGTCAAATGCTCGTCTATGGAGGGTTGAGCAATTCCAAAGCATCAAAGTGGACCTTTGTACTCTATTTAGAGTTCTTAGAATCTAGCATGCTAGTTTAGCTTTCGTGCAATGTTTCGTAAGCTAAGATGCCAATAGACCAAGTTATGATTCAAATTGCACAAAAACGTCAAATGCTCGTCTATGGAGGGAGTTGAGCAATTCCAAAGCATCAAAGTGGACCTTTGGACTCTATTTAGTGTTCTTAGAAGTCTAGCATGCTTTTAGCTTTCGTGCAATGTTTCGTAAGCTAAAGATGCCAATAGACCAAGTTATTTTCAAATTGCACAAAAACGTCAAATGCTCGTCTATGGAGGGGTTGAGCAATTCCAAAGCATCAAAGTGGACCTTTGGACTCTATTTAGTGTTCTTAGAAGTCTAGCATGCTATTTAGCTTTCGTGCAATGTTTCGTAAGCTAAAGATGCCAATAGACCAAGTATGATTCAAATTGCACAAAAACGTCAAATGCTCGTGTATGGAGGGAGTTGAGCAATTCCAAAGCATCAAAGTGGACCTTTGACTCTATTTAGAGTTCTTAGAAGTCTAGCATGCTAATTTAGCTTTCGTGCAATGTTTCGTAAGCTAAAGAGCCAATAGACCAAGTTATGTTCAAATTGCACAAAAAAAATGCTCGTCTATGGAGTGGGTTGAGCAATTCCAAAGCATCAAAGTGGACCTTTACTCTATTTAGTGTTCTTAGAAGTCTAGCATGCTAGTTTAGCTTTCGTGCAATGTTTCGTAAGCTAAAGATGCCAATAGACCAAGTTGATTCAAATTGCACAAAAACGTCAAATGCTCGTCTATGGAGGGAGTTGAGCAATTCCAAAGCATCAAAGTGGACCTTTGACTCTATTTAGTGTTCTTGAAGTCTAGCATGCTAGTTTTTTCTTCGTGCAATGTTTCGTAAGCTAAAGATGCCAATAGACCAAGCTATATTCAAATTGCACAAAACGTCAAATGCTCGTCTATGGAGGGAGTTGAGCAATTCCAAAGCATCAAAGTGGACCTTTGTACTCTATTTAGAGTTTTAGAAGTCTAGCATGCTAGTTTAGCTTTCGTGCAACGTTTCGTAAGCTAAAGATGCAATAGACCAAGTTATGTTTCAAATTGCACAAAAACGTCAAATGCTCGTCTATGGAGGGGTTGAGCAATTCCAAAGCATCAAAGTGGACCTTTGTACTCTATTTAGTGTTCTTGAAGTCTAGCATGCTAGTTTAGCTTTCGTGCAATGTTTCGTAAGCTAAAGATGCCAATAGACCAAGCTATATTCAAATTGCACAAAACGTCAAATGCTCGTCTATGGAGGGAGTTGAGCAATTCCAAAGCATCAAAGTGGACCTTTGTACTCTATTTAGAGTTCTTAGAAGTCTAGCATGCTAGTTTAGCTTTCGTACAATGTTTCGTAAGCTAAAGATGCCAATAGACCAAGTTATGATTCAAATTGCACAAAACGTCAAATGCTCGTCTATGGAGGGAGTTGAGCAATTCCAAAGCATCAAAGTGGACCTTTGTACTCTATTTAGTGTTCTTAGAAGTCTAGCATGCTATTGTTTAGCTTTCGTGCAATGTTTCGTAAGCTAAAGATGCCAATAGACCAAGTTATGTTTCAAATTGCACAAAAACGTCAAATGCTCGTCTATGGAGTGGGTGAGCAATTCCAAAGCATCAAAGTGGACCTTTGGACTCTATTTAGTGTTCTTAGAAGTCTAGCATGCTAGTTTAGCTTTCGTGCAATGTTTCGTAAGCTAAAGATGCCAATAGACCAAGCTATGATTAAATTGCACAAAAACGTCAAATGCTCGTCTATGGAGGGAGTTGAGCAATTCCAAAGCATCAAAGTGGACCTTTGCACTCTATTTAGTGTTCTTGAAGTCTAGCATGCTAGTTTGCTTTCGTGCAATGTTTCGTAAGCTAAAGAGCCAATAGACCAAGCTTATTCAAATTGCACAAAACGTCAAATGCTCGTCTATGGAGGGAGTTGAGCAATTCCAAAGCATCAAAGTGGACCTTTGGACTCTATTTAGAGTTCTTAGAAGTCTAGCATGCTAGTTTAGCTTTCGTGCAACGTTTCGTAAGCTAAGATGCAATAGACCAAGTTATGATTCAAATTGCACAAAACGTCAAATGTATCTATGGAGGGAGTTGAGCAATTCCAAAGCATCAAAGTGGAGATTTGTACTCTATTTATGTTCTGAAGTCTAGCATGCTAGTTTAGCTTTCGTGCAATGTTTCGTAAGCTAAAGAGCCAATAGACCAAGTATATTCAAATTGCACAAAACGTCAAATGCTCGTCTATGGAGGGATTGAGCAATTCCAAAGCATCAAAGTGGACCTTTGTACTCTATTTAGAGTTCTTAGAATCTAGCATGCTAGTTTAGCTTTCGTGCAATGTTTCGTAAGCTAAAGATGCCAATAGACCAAGTTATGATTCAAATTGCACAAAACGTCAAATGCTCGTCTATGGAGGGAGTTGAGCAATTCCAAAGCATCAAGTGGACCTTTGTACTCTATTAGTTTCTTAGTAGTCTAGCATGCTTGTTTAGCTTTCGTGCAATGTTTTCGTAAGCTAAAGATGCAATAGACCAAGTTATGTTTCAAATTGCACAAAAACGTCAAATGCTCGTCTATGGAGTGGGTTGAGCAATTCCAAAGCATCAAAGTGGACCTTTGGACTCTATTTAGTGTTCTTAGAAGTCTAGCATGCTAGTTTAGCTTTCGTGCAATGTTTCGTAAGCTAAAGATGCCAATAGACCAAGCTATGATTAAAATTGCTCAAAAACGCCAAATGCCCGTCTATGGAGGGAGTTGAGCAATTCCAAAGCATCAAAGTGGACCTTTGCACTCTATTTAGTGTTCTTGGAAGTCTAGCATGCAAGTTTTGCTTTCGTGCAATGTTTCATAAGCTAAAGAGGCCAATAGACCAAGTATATTCAAATTGCACAAAAACGTCAAATGCTCGTCTATGGAGGGAGTTGAGCATTCCAAAGCATCAAAGTGGACCTTTGGACTCTATTTAGTTTTAGAAGTCTAGCATGCTAGTTTAGCTTTCGTGCAACGTTTCGTAAGCTAAGGATGCAATAGACCAAGTTATGATTCAAATTGCACAAAACGTCAAAAGCTCGTTATGGAGGGAGTTGAGCAATTCCAAAGCATCAAAGTTGAGATTTGTACTCTATTTAGTGTTCTTGAAAGTCTAGCATGCTAGTTTTCTTTCGTGCAATGTTACATAAGCTAAAGAGGCCAATAGACCAAGCTATATTCAAATTGCACAAAACGTCAAATGCTCGTCTATGGAGGGAGTTGAGCAATTCCAAAGCATCAAAGTGGACCTTTGACTCTATTTAGAGTTCCTAGAAGTCTAGCATGCTAATTTAGCTTTCGTGCATGTTTCGTAAGCTAAAGAGCCAATAGACCAAGTTATGTTTCAAATTGCACAAAAACGTCAAATGCTCGTCTATGGAGGGGTTGAGCAATTCCAAAGCATCAAAGTGGACCTTTGGACTCTATTTAGTGTTCTTAGAAGTCTAGCATGCTAGTTTAGCTTTCGTGCAATGTTTCGTAAGCTAAAGAGCCAATAGACCAAGTTGATTCAAATTGCACAAAAACGTCCAAATGCTCGTCTCTGGAGGAGTTGAGCAATTCCAAAGCATCAAAGTGGACCTTTGTACTCTATTTAGTGTTCTTAGAGTTTAGAAGTCTAGCATGCTAGTTTAGCTTTCGTGCAACGTTTCGTAAGCTAAGATGCCAATAGACCAAGTATGATTCAAATTGCACAAAAACGTCAAAAGCTCTTCTATGGAGGGAGTTGAGCAATTCAAAGCATCAAAGTGGAGATTTGTACTCTATTTAGTGTTCTTGAAGTCTAGCATGCTAGTTTAGCTTTCGTGCAATGTTTCGTAATAAAGAGGCCAATAGACCAAGCTATATTCAAATTGCACAAAACGTCAAATGCTCGTCTATGGAGGGAGTTGAGCAATTCCAAAGCATCAAAGTGGAACTGTGTACTCTATTTAGAGTTCTTAGAATTCTAGCATGCTAGTTTAGCTTTCATGCAATGTTTTGTA